>NC_139245.1:6516182-6608945 GCF_977018435.1 Lepisma saccharinum
CTGAGTTCGCAACATGATTCGTCCCGATTTTCATCGATTGTTCATCATATTTACGCGTCTCTTGCTTTGTTCAGTTCATGAATGCCATGGGATGCATTCATCCCTTAATAATACAGTATGCGCCAAAATATACAGTACTGAAATGAAAAGATGAACAAAAGTATAAAACATGTTACAATATAGTGACTGGTCTATATGTAACCCAAATAACAATCGTGCCTTTTGGGTTGCATAACTGCCAGGAAACCTAAGGTTAGGTTAGGGCATGTGGAGTGGACGATTGTCATTTGGGTTGCATATTGACCAGTCACCGTTCTCAAACTCGGTCCACCTTCACGACCGCTTCCGTATGAGCGGAAATAATGCTCAACTATGAATACTTTTCCCTCCGTCGAGAGACCCATTGCCAACAACAACTGCACAACACAACTTCCTTTTCACTACTGCGAACACGTGCAGCTGGAGCTATGCCCCGTCGACAAACGCAACCACGTGTTCGAGATGCGCGAGTTTCAGTACTGTATATTTTGGCGCATACTGTACTAATAATCCAATCAAGAGAAGAGAAACAGCCTCGGTGTGTCAATAGTTTAACGATAAAGATCATCCACGTATGAATGTACTAATACATATTTATTTCTCATTCGTGGAAACCGCACCTACACACTGTTAATGGAATATCTTGAGCAAGCGAGCGAAAACAAGTCATCTGCTCGAATCCAGAGGGGAAGAGAGTGCATGGAGGGGAAAACGCGAATGCAGCTACCATCCGTTTACACGCACTGCTCTTCTGGGTCCACTCGCTTACTTCATTTCTTTTCAGTTGTGCGCAGTCTTGATCTACAGATTCCCGAAACAGGGTGTAGATCGAGTGGACGATTCCAAACTATAAAGGGGAGGTAGGTATAAACACGCACGAAAATGTGCTGAGAGTTTCAAATCAGTATTTCGCTTGTTTATTATCGCTATTCATCTCGTGTTAACGAACTCTTTCCAAATGGAACAAAACATAACTTTCATGGAATTTGCTTCACCGTCTGCGTGTTACAAACGAAGCCGTCATCCCTATTTCGTTATTGGGCTCGTCTACTTAGCGCATGCGCAAATGAGTCAAAGGTCCGGACTAACGTAAACGCTATTCATGGAACCTGCTTCCCCTTATGCGTTCCACCCGCACCTTTCACCCCGATCTTGCCATTCGACTCGTCTAATTAGCAATTACCCTAACCTGCTCCTCCACCACCGACATGCTAGATGGTCGTATGAGCTATATCCGATGGCGTAGAAAAACACATAAATGGAAACCTGACAGGTTAAAGACTTGATTGGCAGGCCGAAAAGTCGAAACGTCCATGTGATTAGCCGTAACTTCAAGTTGTTGCGTGTTTTTCTCCATAAGAGACACAGGGGATTCTGAGAACTCTTACTCATCATATTTTTCAACATTAAAAACGCTTCAACTTGCAACACGGTGAGAAATTCATACTCCCTTGTATACTTTTCCTTAGCAGTGTCCATTCTGGCACTATTGAATTAAATGCACAACTCTTGTGAAACTGGCACTCTTCGTCTTAAGTCACGGTGATGCTTGCAGTTAGACTAATCGCGACCATGAGGATGACTAGTGATTAGATGTGGATCAGGTGACACTCGCAGATAAATACCAGTGGGCAGATCACGAGTCCAAATGTACCACGTGTTTACTGTAGGAAAATAAGGTGGTAATGCTTGGATAATGCTTGCCTTGGATGTATTGACAGAAATCACCAACCAATACCTTCACACAAGGCACTTCAGAGATTACACGTTCCGCGAATCCAAAGGTGCCCAGGTATCTGGCGTGTGTACATATATGAAGGAAGGGTAAACTGTTGCAGTAAAAACAGAATGGTAATCCCACAGCTAGTGATTTAACGGAGAGACAAACATGAACATGGTATTTACCTTCCAAACGAACGCAAGCCGGTCTTTTTTTGCTATTATTATCTGCACAACGCGCTAAATTTAGAAACTGCACATTGTTTCCATGCAAATATGAGGGGTTAATTTTTTAGGGGATTAAAGTTCGAAGTGGGTTTTGTTGGGAATGCTATGGACTTCGAACGCTGTGGCCTTTCTGACCCCCCCCCCCTCATTCTCTCTCTCTCTCTCTCTCTGCTTCAGTTAATTTAATACTCAGTTGAGTGTATTCCAGCGTTTTGTAAAGGGATTTTGGGATCCTTTCAAAAAACCGCAGGTCTCACCAACGTGTTACTAAAATACCCCCTTGAAAGGTACGACGTGCTTCTCCGGATAGGGTGCTGATTCAAAATGTGACTTTATCATTGTTGTTATCGAGGTGTAAGCTCGATAGCAGCTAATGTCAACATCTCTTCCGAGCTGTACACCACGGAAAAAGTGCATGAATTTTGATCCGCTTTTGTCCTTGTGTGTGCAAATTCTCTCAGCAGCCTCAATTTTTATCATGGTTGTTAAAAGTGCAGGAACCCACACATTCTAATGTGTTCTATTGTGTTCTTTCTTTCTAGTACGATTTAAATTCGGTTCAAGTTGCGTATTGTTTCACATCAATACGGAACTTGGACCCTATTTAAACTGATCCGGAAAAGTGGTTCCTGGACCGTAATTAAATTCAGCCGGAAAAAAAGGTTCCTCGACAGTATTTAAATTGAAAAGGAAAAAAGGGTAAATGGACCGTATTTAAATTCACCCTGAAAAGGGTTCCTGAACCGAATTCAAATACCTTACAGATAAAAAGGTTCCTTACGGTCCACAACCCATTTACGCTTGCTGATTTTCTCTCCTGGACCGGAATTGAATGTATTTAAAATTCCTGGACCTTTAACAACCCTGATTGTTATCGAAGGTACGAGTATGAAGATTTTAATCATCACATACGTGTATTGTTTTTTAGTTTTGGTAGAATTCATCTCCGTAACATGAATTCAACAGACTGTCTGTTTTGAATTATTTTACTTCGCTTTTCTTCCACATTTGGTTAATCGTGAAAATGAGCATGATTAAAGGACACATGGCCGTATTTAGAGGGGGGGTTTCTAAGGTTCAACCCACCAACCCCGAAACTTCTGACATGTTGGATTAATGGAAGTTCAGAAACCAAAATCTGTAACAAATTTTCAATTTTTTTTTTTCCGAAGCATCACAAAAATACATGGAGACAATGTTGAAACCATCGAGCTAGAATTTTCATACATTTGGAATTCTGAAACTTGAGTGAAACAGGATTTATTCTCAGAATCGTAACCCATCCGCGACCCCTCCATTATCACTTCTGCTGTCATCTTTCCAGTGTTGCTCCTGCGTCACAAGGAATATAGACTGAAGATTCCCCTATGATTGTCCCAAAATTCCCTTTCCAGTTTTTAAATTCCCTGTCCGATAAAGTCGAAAATCACCCTTGATAGGATTTCAAACCTAGGATATCCAGTTTTGTAGCGCATTACGTTCGCGATTGAGGTTACAATCCATGCACCAGGCTAAGTTTTTAAAGAGAGTAACTGGTTCCACACTTTTCAAATTCCAAAAAATTAATTTTAAAGTCAAACAACAAAAACTTTATGACTAAAATTTCCATCTAACTTTTAAAGCTTTTCTCTTGAAGGTATCTAAAGTTTAATAACGAAGTATAATAATTGTGCATTTCAGTACACACTGCATGAAACGTAAAAAAAAAAAAAATAATAAACTTGTGCTGGATATTCACTGATCTGCTGGATTGAGTAAGCCCCCTCAAGGATATAACAATAATATAATAATAATAATTATTAGTATTATTATTATGGAATAAAATTGTTTTATTATTATGTAATTTTAATTATTATTGTACAATTATTGTTATTATTTCTATTATTCAAATTTCTGGCGACGCCCATGGGAACAATTATGAATGAACCCCCCCGAAATTTTTTCCTACCTACGGCCATGAAAGGACAGTCTCAAACAATAGGGAAGACACAACGTGAGCCTCACAAAGGATTATTCTGCCTGTTAGTTCAGATGCCAGAGCCTCGCTAGGCTGCAAAATGCAGTCCGTGTGTCCTATGTGGAAGGAAGGTTGGCATTTCGTTGTCTTCGCACAGATGCGAGGAGGCGAGCGGTGCATAATATGTGCAATGTATTCGACAACGCAGTGGCGGCGATTGGGTTCCAAAACCGGGGTGGCAAAGTGCAAGTTTATTTCCATTTGTACCTAGGTACATAAATTTTAGCATAGTGGCGCCACTGTCGACAAGATACGGTCGAAACGTGACCGCAACCCACAGCATAAAGTACTTATCCATTTTCAATTATTCTTAACTCAATACAATAGTATGTTAAATTTCATATATAATATTTAAATTTATTTCAACAAAGCTAAATAAATTAATGTAATGGATAAATACAGCGTAATCTATTGTGAGAAATTAAGATAAATTTTTACAACAAACGCTGAAAGAAAATATGACCATTATTTGAGTTTCCAAAAGTTAAATATTGACAACTCTGAGTCATAACAATCATAACATTATTCTACGCTTTCGAATATTCTCACTAACTAACTAACTAACTCTCTAGCCTTCTTAAACCCGAAGGTTCATGGCTGCAGCAACGCAGGCCTTCCATCTCTCCCTATCTTGAGCAAGATCTATATGCTCTTTTCCATCCTTACCGATTTCCCTGAGGTCCATCTCGACGTTGTCCCTCCATCTTCGCCTTGGCCTTCCTACAGGTCTCTTACCATCAGGTTTCCCAACAAGAATCCTGTAAACTCCTCTTTCCTCTCCCATTCGTGCCACATGGCCTGCCCACCTAAGTCTTCTTGATTTAATTATTCTAATCATATCTGGACATGAATACAAATTATGTAGTTCTAAATTATGTAACCTTCTCCACTCGCCTGTCTCCTCATCCCTTTTAGGTCCAAAGATTTTTCTAAGGATCCTATTTTCGAATACTCTCAATTTATGTTCCTCTTTCAATGTAAGGGACCAAGTTTCACATCCATATAATACTACAGGCAAAATTACGGTTTTGTATATTTTAACTTTTAGTTTCTTAGATATTAAACGAGAAGACAAGACAAAAGTTTATGAAGAGAGAAGTAACATGCATTTCCTGAATTAAGCCTACTTTTTATTTCCTCTTTAATATAATTTTCATTTGTTAATATTACTCCTAAGTATTTGAATTTGGAAACTGTTTCAAATGAGTTGTTATCAATAGTTAGATTTTGATTATTACCTAACACTTGGTTTCGGCCTGTAAGCATATATTTAGTTTTCTCTTTGTTAACTTCCAAACCTATCTCTTTAGCAGTTTTGAAAAATATTTTAGCATTATTCTTAATTGTATTCACATCATCCCCCAGTAAGTCTACATCATCTGCATATGCTAACAACTGAGTCACACCATTTAATTTTAGTCCTCCTTTAGTTTCTTTTACCTTCCTAACAGCATATTCTAAGGCAAAATTAAAGTGCAATGGAGATAATGCAGCTCCTTGTTTTAACCCATCATGAATTGTAAATTTGTCAGACATATTAATACCCACAAGAGTTTTACTTTCTGTTTCACTGGTGTATACTTTTATCATGTTAACAAGCTTCTTAGGTATTCCAAACTCTACTAATATATTATATAATTTATCTCTTTTGACCGAATCATATGCCTTTTTGAAATCAATGAATAACTCATGGACATTTTGATTATATTCCCACTTTTTTTCAAGTGTCTGTCTGATGTGAAATATTTGATCTGTAGTTGATCTGTTACGTTTAAATCCACATTGATAATCACCTATAATTTCATTAGCATATGGGGTTAGTCTTGTTAAAAGAATGTTAGAAAATATTTTATATGTTGTTGAGAGTAGAGACATTCCACGGTAATTATTGCAGTTCATTTTATCACCTTTTTTAAACACAGGAACAATTATGGATTCTTTCCACTGTTGAGGGATTTCTTCTTTATTCCATATTAAACAAATTAATTTATGAATTTGACATATTAATGAATTTCCACCCTATTTAATTAACTCAGCTGGTATTAAATCAATGCCAGGTGTTTTGTTATTCTTTAGCCTTTTAATAGCATCTTTAACTTCAGTCAAGTTAGGTTCTGGAACTAAAGGTTCTGCTGTGTGTACTTCATTCACTTCTGATTTATCTCCTACATGGACATTTAAAAGGTCATTAAAGTAGTTCTTCCATCTATTTAGAATATCGCTTGGGTCAGCTAGAAAATCACCGTCTTTATCTTTTATCAAGTTTACTTTAGGTTGCCACCCCTTTCTAAACTCATTTACACCTTTATATAAATCTCTGATATTTCTATTTTTGCTGTTTGTTTCAATTTCGTTAATTTTGCTTTTCAAGTAATCTATTTTTTTACTTCTAAACGTGCGGTTAACTTCTCGCTTTATTCTATTATAATTGCTTAGATTTGTATCATTAAAGTTATTTAACCACCTAAGTCTAGCCTGATTTCTTATTTCTGTTAGATTATGACATTCATTATCAAACCATGGCTTACTTTTTCTCGGTTTATGGTATACTATACTTTCTTTAGCTGCTGATTCTATTGCATTACGTATGTGCTCCCAATTCTTATTTACGTCTGTTTCATTTATATTTTCATCGTCATTTAAATCCTGCAAAACATCAAATCTATTTGACAGTTTAATTTGGTAATCTTTCTTAATTCTTTCATCAGCAAACTTTCCTGTATCATATTTTATAACTTTTAGATTTTGTTGCTTATGATTTATCACTGAGAGTCTTTCTCTTAATTTAGCAATTACTAAATAATGGTCACTGGCACAGTCAGCACCTCTATGTGTACGAACGTCAATTATACTAGTATGCCTTCTCTTATCAATGAGAATATGATCTATCTGATTATGAGTTTTACCATCTGGAGAATACCAGGTATATTTATGGATATCTTTATGTTTAAAAGTGGTACTTTTCACAATTAAATTCTTTGAGGTTGCAAAAGTAATCAATCTTATACCATTATCATTATTTAATTCATGAAGACTTTCTTTACCAGTCGTGGGTTTAAATGTATCTTCTTTGCCAATCTGTGCATTACAGTCACCTAACAGAATTTTCATATCATACTGAGAAAATTTATCAAAGACCTGTTCTAACTCTGTATAAAAATCATCTTTAGTATTATCATCTTTATCTTCCGTTGGTGCATGTATGTTTATTAAAATAATTTTACACCACCTACCCTGTAAAACTGCATATGATATCCTATCATTAATAAATTCTACTGTTTTAAGAGCCGAAATAATTCTGTTATTTATGAAAAAGCCTGTTCCAAAATTATGATTTTCAGTACCACCATAGAAAAAAGTATAATTTTTAGTTTTACAATTCCCTTCTCCTGGCCACCTAACTTCCTGGACAGCTACTACATTTAATTTATACTTAACTATCTCATTAACTGTACACTGAAATGCCCCAGGCCGGTAAAGGCTCAGAACATTCCAGGTTCCTAATTTAATATCCTTATTCCTAACGTAGATCTTATCCTTAGTCCCGGGACCTCCCAAAGTAGCCCCCACCCGGAGATCCGAACGGGGGACTATTTTACCTCCGGAATATTTTACCTTGGGAACATCCATGGCCTTATATTGCTGTTTCTTGACATGGCTTTTTTACAGTGCAGAGTTTTCAGCTCTACGCCTAACCCCCAATATGAATGGAGGAACTACTACACAAGACAAACACAAACACAAATTAATAACCATAAATAAAATAAGTGTTTAGAAAAGAAGAGAAAATCGCTTCTATTTATTACAATTTATTTTGTACCAGTCCCATGGGACGCGAGGCGCCTTCAAGTGTGAGTCCCCGGGCGGTTCTCCCACCCCTTCCTACGTCTCTGACAAACATTGTAAAATATATGAGAGGCCACAATGCAATATGTAGATAAATAGTAAGACAAAGGTACAAGAAAGATCCAAAGGGGGAGTTATAACCTCCACCAACCTCCCCTTGTACACGGCACTGAAGTACGGTCTTTACTACACTGTATAGTCTAGATTGAGTGATGTTAATTGTTTTTAAAATTTAAGCCCAACTACCCTCTGTTTCAAAGAATTAAATCATAGGGAATAGTTGTCCAAATTGCATCAGCTTTCAAGAAGAAACTGGTAAATCAGTTGGTAGAACAATGATACGGTGCATCGAATATTCTAATAAAAGTAACTTTAAAAGTTCTTTTCTCCTCTACATGACATCTATTACGCAATTATAAAGTAACATCAACGTGAAAAATGTTCGTTCAAGTTGGACAATTCCTTCCTTGATTATCAGATAACGGTGTTGCTTTTTCTTTAAAAGTACATATTTTCGATGTCATATGACATACAACCTTGGTGACAATGAAGTTCGACCAGAAAGGAATACGTGATTAAAGGCACAGAGGCATAGGCGGTGGAATGGGTGACCCGCAGAAGTGACGCATGTGTGTAAGAGGAGGCGTGTGAGCAGGTAAGAAACGTGATCCCAGCATGTTGCACCCAAGGTCACGTAAAGAACGAAAACGGTGAACTATACGCGTGGCATTGAACTTCGACCAGGCACCAGACCCATACGGAAGATTCCAGATAGTGGCGCATTCGACGGAAGCATGACGTCACGGGCACGATAAGAGAGTCCGCCGTATATAAGCTCGTGCTGTGCACCGAGGAACCGCAGTGCATCGTCACCATGGCCAGGGGCATAACTATTGACAACACCGTGAGGAGAAGAGTGGCGGAGTTGCAACGGGATGGACTCAGTGAACGGGAAATAGGGCGCCAACTGAACTTACCCAAGTCAACCGTCCACTGCATCATCAAACACCACCAAAATACGGGTACTATAGAGCCAGGTAAGGCCCCCGGTCGAAAACGCCTGCTGAGCGTGCGTGACCTACGGATATTTGGGCGCTATATCCAGACCAACAATCATGTTTCTGTGGCCGAATTACGACTGTGGACTCGAGAACGCTTTCACATTGAAGTGTCAACCAGAACCATTCGCCGTTACTTACAGCGATGCGGTTACCGAGTGTACAAGGCGAAACATAAACCCTTCCTTTCCATGTTGAACAAAGGCAATCGACTACGGTGGGCACGAATGTACCGGGGATGGACATTTCGGCAGTGGAACAGGGTTTTGTGGACGGACGAATCCATTTTCAATGTTGTGTACGGGAAAATACGGAAAACAGTCATTTGTCGGAAGGAGGAACAGAATGAAGCAAAATGTTATGCACGGCGGGTACAGAAACCTGCGTCGGTGATGGTATGGGGATGCATGACGGCATCTGGGGTTGGCCCACTAAACGTCTGTGAGGGCATTGTGAATGCACACGCCTATACACGCATACTGGAGCAGCATCTTTCCACAGTGCGAAGGCACCTGTTCCACAGGCGGCGTCTCATCTTTCAACACGACAATGCCAGGCCTCATACAGCGTGGCTGACAAGAGAATGGTTGACTCGCCATCACGTGCGAACTATGCCATGGCCACCATCGAGTCCCGACCTCTCGCCCATTGAGAATGTGTGGCGTGTTCTTAAGCGACGTGTGCAACAGAGGGGACCCACGACAGTGGCTGCTCTTATCGCCTGCATGCAGGAGGAATGGCACCGCATCGATGTGGAATACCTTGAACGACTCGTCCGCAGCATGCCCCGATGCATTGCCACAGTTATTCGCCGACGGGGCGGCGTCACACCATGGTAAACAGGATCCCCTCTAACAGTGGTCGAACTTCAATGTCACGTGTAGATGGACGAAAATGTTTTATTTTGTGTGGACACCATACATTGCTGCGTTGCAGCGGAAATTTATGTCTTCCTTTGTTCCATGTAGCCTCCTTCTTTCACAACGCACTCCTATATTTGTGACTGGTCGAACTTCATTGTCACTAAGGTTGTACATAGATACGTTCTACATGCGCTAATTTGTAATTGTACTTTTACATTTATTTAATCTGCATGCATGTAGCTACATTGGACACAAAATTCCATGCCAGAGCATAACAGAACATTGAAACGGTTTGTAATGGACGAGAGACAACAATTTAAAAGTTCTTAAAACTGAGTAAAGACAGGAATAAATAATTGATCCTGCATCCTGCCTTCAATTACGAAGATGTGCCGAAACCATCTTTAGTGAATGCTTATGAAAAGGAAGGACTCAACAACAACAAAAAAGATATTGAAAAGAATGGACCAAATGTATCTTTAAGCGGGAACTAACAGTACAGGATAGTACATAACCATTCTACAATTCTGATTGAACAAAAATACAACAAAATTAGTTACAAAATTTGCAAGTAAAGCAATGCAAAACTTTCTTACTTTTCTTACCAAATTAGACGAGGATGTTTATCTTCAATCGCTTCAGATGAATTTTCGATTAAACTTTAAATTATTATCCATGTGAACAACTCTATGTAAGTATATGCAAAACAGCTTTTCTTGAAAATTGATGAAGTTGTACAAATGAAATGACGGTTTTCAACAAATAAATTACTTTTAATATCCTGTTCTCAAGCGTGTCGAATCTACATAATGCAGGAGACTTCTTTAACCAAGGGTGAGCAACAAGCGTGATTGTTATGCACTAAACCCTCACTTTGAAGTCCTAGCAGATGCATACGTGGACATACAGACCACCTATCAGGAGAATTCTGTACTTGCTGAATTATGGTATGTGACGTGAAGATAGATCACTGTCTATTCACTGAAATATTACGCGTCATTTACCTCGCACATGCTGACCACATGTCGCAGAGTCACGCGAAACACATATTTCAGACACGCTGCATGTACGAGGGGGGGGGGCGGGGGGTTAAAGGCGAATTTAGAAAAGCACACAAAATAGCATGAGATTAAAAATCACCCCTCTATTTAGTGCACTCTTCCTGTTTGGATGGAAAGCTTATAATTCTAGTGCTGTGGCAGGATTTATACCGAGATTAAGAAAATAAGTTCACAGCACATATCCACAGAAACCAAAAATGCTAGACAAGGATCACCTTTAGGCGAAAAAGAAGAAGAAAGAAAATGCTTTGGCGCTTTATTAATTTCGCGATCATTACTTTCGTGCTAATTATGCCATTGTCACATTCTAGTCTTTTGTGTACGTACAGAGATCCTTGTGGCCATACAGGGTAGCTCTTTCCCCTCTGCACCGATTGGTTGGAACAGAACAAAAGACGAATAGGGACTAAGCTATCCAAAGTTCCTCGCACATAAACAAATGAAAGAAGCTTACTGTAAGAATGAGGGAAGTAGGATTGGCATGCGAAAGTATGTAGACCAAGACAATCGCGACGATGAGGATGAAATATGATATGCTTAAATTGATGAAGTGACACTCAGAAAGAATACCCATGCTCAGGCCATGATTCGAATCCCCTGGCGTTGTAGTGCCATGTATAAAACATTCCGCCACGAAGGTTGGCTGTGAACTTGAATGAGCGGTGAAGAAGACCGGCCAACCACGGAAGTTGGCGAATAGTTTAATACACGAAATTAAATATACATTGCCCTAATAATATTTACGCGACGTGTTCTTACAGGAGTGATCTGTCCTTTTTCGTACATCAACTTCGGGTTTGAGGAATTGTGAAAGGTTTAATTCATTGATTGATTTGGTTGATGAGGATGGGATTCGAACCTGGTACTTCTGGTGTCGTGCTAACTACTCCGACACGGATGTCGGTCCATTGTGAAAGTGACACAAGCAATCCATAAAGCACATGTAAAATGCTCCTTTCTCAGGATGCGAGAGAAGTACCGTGAGAGTGTCGCTGAAAAGCGCGCTATCCCAGCGCCAACTTGTCTGGCGGGCCTCGGTGGCGATTGGTCGCATCGCCAGCAACAAATTCCCTCAACATCGATCTGAGGGAAGAAGCATCGAATCGGGGTTTCTAGGGTGACGATGTTTGGTGATACGAGGTAGGTAGTCGCCATCACGAACCACGTCAACTAAAGGGAGAAAGAAGCATCTTTCGACGGAGAGTGGTCGACCTATAGACTAGCATCTTACTCTACATTGAACCGTTGGTCATTTCGCGTCGCTTTTGTGCCTATTGCGATAAATCACAACGATGAATGACTAGAGGAAATGACAGAAGGTAAAGTGTCCAAAACAAGATTCGAACACTGCACCTCTGCCTTCGTAGCGAGGTACTACGACGGGGTTTAAATATGTATTCTGTTACACTCACCAATGTCAGTAGTACATATTTACGGCTAAAACATGTATTAGGAGAGAATATGATGGCTAAATATAAACAAGTGGGTTTATATTACGTGGCCTGATAGAAGAAAGGTTGTTTAAGGCCAAGGGCCCCATAAATTCTAATGGGTTCTACTGGGTTCCACTGCAGGACCGGAACCTTTTTTCTCACACAATTTTGAAAAGGTCACAGTTGCGTATTGTTTCATTGAAAAAAGGTTCCTGTACCGTATTTAAATTGATCCCGAAAAAAGTTCCTGTACCGTATTTAAATTGATCCGGAAAAAATTTCCTGTACCGTATTTAAATTGATCCGGAAAAAAGGTTCCTGTACCGTATTTAAATTGATCCCGAAAAAAGGTTCCTGTACCGTATTTAAATTGATCCGGAAAAAAGGTTCCTGTACCGTATTTAAATTGATCCGGAAAAAAGTTCCTGTACCGTATTTAAATTGATCCGGAAAAAATTTCCTGTACCGTATTTAAATTGATCCGGAAAAAAGGTTCCTGTACCGTATTTAAATTGATCCGGAAAAAAGTTCCTGTACCGTATTTAAATTGATCCGGAAAGAAGGTTCCTGACCCGTATTTAAATTGATCCGGAAAAAGTTCCTGTACCGTATTTAAATTGATCCGGAAAAAAGTTCCTGTACCGTATTTAAATTGATCCGGAAAGAAGGTTCCAGACCCGTATTTAAATTGATCCGGAAAGAAGGTTCCAGACCCGTATTTAAATTGATCCGGAAAAAAGTTCCTGTACCGTATTTAAATTGATCCGGAAAGAAGGATCCTGACCCGTATTTAAATTGATCCGGAAAAAAGTTCCTGTACCGTATTTAAATTGATCCGGAAAAAGTTCCTGTACCGTATTTAAATTGATCCGGAAAAAGTTCCTGTACCGTATTTAAATTGATCCGGAAAAAAGTTCCTGTACCGTATTTAAATTGATCCGGAAAAAAGTTCCTGAACCGTATTTAAATTGATCCGGAAAGAAGGTTCCAGACCCATATTTAAATTGATCCGGAAAAAAGTTCCTGTACCGTATTTAAATTGATCCGGAAAGAAGGATCCTGACCCGTATTTAAATTGATCCGGAAAAAAGTTCTTGTACCGTATTTAAATTGATCCGGAAAGAAGGTTCCAGACCCGTATTTAAATTGATCCGGAAAAAAGTTCCTGTACCGTATTTAAATTGATCCGGAAAGAAGGATCCTGACCCGTATTTAAATTGATCCGGAAAAAAGTTCCTGTACCGTATTTAAATTGATCCGGAAAAAAGTTCCTGTACCGTATTTAAATTGATCCGGAAAAAAGTTCCTGTACCGTATTTAAATTGATCCGGAAAAAAGTTCCTGTACCGTATTTAAATTGATCCGGAAAGAAGGTTCCTGACCCGTATTTAAATTGATCCAAAAAAAGTTCCTGACCCGTATTTCAATTGATCCGGAAAAAAGTTCCTGACCCGTATTTAAATTGATCCAAAAAAAGTTCCTGTACCGTATTTAAATTGATCCGGAAAAAAGTTCCTGTACCGTATTTAAATTGATCCGGAAAAAAGGTTCTTCGACCGTATTTAAATTGATCCGGAAAAAAGGTTCTTCGACCGTATTTAAATTGAGCCGGAAGAAGGTTCCTGGGGCGTATTGGATTGAAAAGTCACAAAATTTCAAGGAAAAAATAATAAAAACGGGATAGTTATTAAAGAAACAGTGAAGGTAGGGGTGGAAGTTGGGAGTGGAAAGTTGGGCAAGGTGCGGGTGAACGATATAGTAACTAAACAAGAAGAGACATCCTTCCGGGAGATTCCAACAGACAATCCACAACTTTGCCTAAAAGTGCCGACATGCAATTCGGAGAACCAGTCTTCCATTTCCTTCTGCAAGGCTCATTGTCGAGAGACATAACGGTTGACGGTAACGAGTGTTTGAGAATCTTGGGAAATTCCAAAAATCATAACGCCCGGCGAATGCGCTAAAACGAGGCACAAAACTTCTCTTTGTTCATCTTCCGCTTTCGCCGCGAGATGGAGCGCGGGTCTGGGAGTTAGTCAGGTGTTTTAACAGCCCGTTTTATAGCCCCGGGCTCCCCTCGTAAAATCTACGAACCGGCCAGGTAATAAGCTCTTCAGCGACTTTTGGAGAGAAAAAACTGAGGCTTTACTAAATGCCAAAGCGGACACGATCGTAACAATGCTGAGTTTCAACCCGTCGGCAGAGGATTATTTAAATATTTACGTGTCCATTGTTGACCGACTGCTGGCAACCAAGACTCTCCTTCGCATTGTTTGCGTCGTTAACAATGGACCGAGGACGTGTTGGCCGAAATATAATGACCAGAAGGGGAGTTATGGGAATTATCGATGGGTGTACCGATCCTTGTACGCCATCAACATTAACATGCTCCATGACGTTTATGATATGTTTCGAAGGTCGTGTGTATATTTTGTGAGGTCGCGATGTTAGGACGTAAAACTGAGATTTTTTAAAATTTACCCAGGATGCTTCACGGTGGAATTTGCATCCCCTGTGTTTGTGCTCGAATGAAACAACGAATGGTAAACAGTCAATGGCATGTTCAGGAATTTTACGAAGGGGATGGGGGAATGCACGGTAAGTGTGAGGTAATGCCTGTATTTTTTTAGTCATTCAATGCCAAGTCAACACAGATATGTACAATTTTCAACCTGACCATCTCCGATTTTCATGAAATTTGGGGAGTTGAAACTATGCATAGAAGTTAGTAACCATGAAAATGTGTGTCTCGTTTGTCTTGAAATTGCAAAATTATTCAAGGTCTAAGTTCGCAGAAATTGCCCTTTCTTGAGCTCGTTTAGCTATACTAAATAATCTGTAACTCTTCTACTATTTGGCCTAGGAAGCTGAAATAACGTTTATTGTGCAGGGAATGGTACAAGCTTTCCAATTATGTGTAACAAGCCTACCTTTGGATAAAAGAAAATCTTGTCACGTGACATTGACCTTTGACCTTGAAAATCTCAAAACATGTCATCGCTAAAAATCGTGAAAAAATATATTTGGGACACCATGCTATACTAACTAATTAACTAACTCTCTAGACTTCTTAAACCCGAAGGTTCATGGCTGCAGCAACACAGGCCTTCCATCTGTCCCTATCCTGAGCAAAATCTATATACTCTTTTCCATCCCTACCGATTTCCTTTAGGTCCATCTCAACATTATCCCTCCATCTTCGTCTTGGTCTTATTACTGGTCTCTTACCATCAGGTTTCCCAACAAGAATCCTGTAAACTCCTCTTTCTTTTCCCATTCGTGCCACATAAGTCTTCTTGATTTAATCATTCTAATAATATCTGTACATGAATACAAATTATGTAGTTCTAAATTATGTAACCTTCTCCACTCACCTGTCTCCTCATCCCTTTTAGGTCCAAATATTTTCCAAAGGATCTTATTTTCAAATACTCTCAATTTATGTTCCCCTTTCAATGTAAGGGACCAAGTTTCACACCCATATAATACTACAGGCAAAATTACTGTTTTGTATATTTTAACTTTTAGTTTCTTAGATATTAAACAAGAAGACAAAAGTTTATGAAGAGATAAGTAACATGCATTTCCCAAATTAAGCCTACTTTTTACTTCCTCTTTAATATAATTTTCACTTGTTAATATTACTCCTAAGTATTTGAATTTGGAAACTGGTTCAAACGAGTTGTTATCAATAATTAGATTTAGATTATTACCTAGCACTTGGTTTCGGCCTGTAAGCATATATTTAGTTTTCTCTTTGTTAACTTCCAAACCAATCTCTCTAAAACATATGAAAAATCAAGCTGGGGCTTCAATGAGATCAGAAGGTACAAAATGTGTAGCTATGTGACTGATAAAGGCCTCACTACAATGGTGGGTCAAAAGTATCTTTACACCACTTATAAAATGTAAGGGAGTTATCCTGGGTACACTTGGTCATGAAAGAAACATGTTAGGCCCAGGGGGAACCATAGTAGCGTGTGTCAAACAGAGGTCCGCCATATCATTGGCCATCCTATTGAATTCAACTCAAACAATTTCAATAGAAAGGGGGTGATATGAAATATCAAATCAGGCTAGAATTTCACGAGAAATGCAGTGGCGAAGGTTTTACCAACGTATCTTCTTTTTTATTAATGGTTGGTGAAAAATAAATCCGTTCTCAAGAAGATTGGTTCTTCTGATAAATATTTCTCTCACTCCTCAACTTCAGCGTTCGACTAATGGCAAAGGTTCATGATCAAAAGGTACCACTAAGTAAATGTATTATAATTAGGCTTAACAGACTTTTCAGGAAAGGAAAGGGGGGTTTAACTGGCCTCTTTGGGATGTTCCCCTTCAGGGTCCAAACAATATCGTCACCCTATATGATTCCAATCATCCAATTACAAATGGAATTCGACAATTAACAGAGGATGTGGCCTCCGAAAGAACAGCAGACTTCGCACAAATTGCAACAAGATATTCGCTTACCAAACCAATTTGAAAATTTCGAAATATACAGGGTGTAACAAAAGTCCCTTTACCCCCTCTTTGAATTGTAGACAAACCTGCAAAAAGTTAGTTTAACAGCATGCGTATGATGAGAGGATGGTATACCATTAAATCAGACCAATGGCCACCATTTACTCTGTGCGCACACCGCCATTTTCATGGCACAGTATTATTCGCCTCCAGGTGCGATGTGAAATCCTCCGTAACTTGGCTGGCGTGAAGGAAGCAAACGCACTGCGAACAGCTTCTTGAAGTTCCTCAGTTGTCTGATAACGATTATGGGCAACTTTCTGTTTGATGTGTCCCCGTAGCGCATTATCACAAGATATCAGATTTGGACTTCGGGGTGGCCATTTTAAAGGTGCTGGTAAATTTGGCGATTCTCGTCCAATCTGTTTGTCTCTGAACACATCATTGAGGAATTCTCTTAAAATGGCCACCCCGAAATCCAGATCTGACATCTTATGTTACGGAGGATTTCACATCGCAACTGGAGGCAAATAATACTGTGCCATGAAAATGGCGGTGTGCACACAGATCCTCTGGAGTAAATAGTGGACATCGGTCTGATTTAATGGTATACCATCCTCTCATTATATGCATGCTGTTAAAATAACATTTTGCAGGTTTGTCTACAATTCAAAGAGGGGGTAATGGGACTTTTGGTACACCCTGTATACTGGAAAGCATAAGTGCCAGGATCAGTCTAACCAAATCATTCAAAGATGACGCTGTGGATTTGCTCACCAATATTATGTTTTTGAACTTTAATATTCGTTAGCTTCTACTTACTTATTCTTCCAAAAATGCTGTTTTCTTTCTTACGTTTTACAGTTTTGGACACCTACCTGTAAGAGAAAAAACAACATTTCATTACACAGATATAGTTAATATTAACAATACTTATTCCTTGAACTTAGTCAAAAATACAAGAAGAAACACTACATACCAAAATATGAATATAGGGCCTTTCAGCGTTACGTGTGTGACATTTTACACAAAAAATTAACTTTAATATCAAGGGGTAGCTTAATTAGAATATTAGCTTTGGGAGTTATTGGTAATGATATTATATCTCCCTTGATGTATTTAGAATTATTAATTCGTTGGTGATTTACAAGACCACTCTTTTTCTTAAACTATAAATACTTAAGTTAGTAGTATTATTTATGTTAATTATTTTATATAATATTTTTTGTGCTTTATTCCTCAACGTAGGCATCTATTAGTAACTTTATTAAGACTTGAATTTATTGTGCTATCTTTATATTTATACCTAACACATTATTGTTAGTAATCAAGAGGAGTCTTACTATTGTTTATTATTTTCTTATTTTGTGTGTGTGAAGGTGCTCTTGGCTTATCTATTACGATAGATAAAACTGGATTAAAATTATAACACCATTAAACCTTGTTTCCATGATATGAAACACTCAATATGCTGACCAAGGCAGAAATGTATTTATTATAAAACATAAACTAAACGTAACGTTTCAACTTTCTAGCAAGGTCTTCTTCAGACTCTGTACCATGTACAAATGAAACAAGGTACAAAACAGGAAGATAATATATATACACAAAATTGACTCCCCTCCAGACACAAGATTATTAGAAAGTTGTTTTTTTCTGGAACAGTCCAGTTGTCAACTGTACTTTCACCTGACAGGCGATTTAGCTAAACATTTGTCATCTGGAAAGTGGTTGGACTCTTTATCTCACGCTCTTTTTCTTTAACCTTACATTCTTCATTCCTCTTTCTCTCTTGTCCTTTCCACTCTTTTTAACACCTTCTTCCATTCTTTGTTTATCTTCAGTCCCCCATTCCAGTTCGTTGTGTCTTCTTCCCCTTTCTTCTCTATTTCCTTGGCCTCCTTTCATTTTCTCACTAGTATTCTCTTCTCCCTTCCTATCTGCTTAGCCTCATCCCACTCTATGTATTGTCTTGTTTCTCTCGTGTGTTTAAATATCGCATTTTTCTCTCTCTAAAGTCGTACATCATCCCTATGTTGTTTCAACCTGTATTGCTAAAAGGTTGAAACGTTACTTATACGTAGTTCATGATTTATAATAAAATAAACTTCTGCCTTGGTCAGCATATTGAGTTTTTCATGGATTAAAATATTAATAATAAACTAATTTCATAGAATTATGAAATAATTTATGTCATCTGCTAACAAATGAAAAGAAACTTGAGTATGATGGCCTAGACTGAATGCTTGAAAAGCATTAACAAAAGTGCGTTACGTGTACCTATGACACTTTAAAAATGTAACAAATTTTGACCTCATTTGCCTGTGAAGCACATGGGCTGCCGCGATAAGAAACGTAGCAGCCTGTAGAACGAGGTGCACGTAGTAGTTCCTCCCCTCGACGTCGTAACTCTCGGCGCCACCGCTGTTGTCTGGTTGGTCTGCTGCGTATTCCCCGCTCCCCCACTTCCCTTGCCAGCATGTAGAGCACCCGCCGTAACAGTAGAAAAAACCTATACTGATTTTTATTGGTGAAATGTGCAAATTATATGCATTTACAAACATCTAAACCTTAATGCAATTAAAAACAATATAGAATCTACATATTAATTCATTTTGTTATTTACACGGAGTAGGAAAACTTTTCGTGGAATGGCCTATATGGAAATACAGGGTATTTCTTCGGAAAAAAATTAACTTATCATCGCCACAGTCTTGACGTGGACATGTCCACGTGGGTATCTTACAAGAGCTGGCAACACTGGAAGGACATGTGGTGGCCACACGCCTCGTCACGACTCCTCAGCATTGAGAGGACGATACGGTCCAAGTTTATTTAAGTTTGTCCGGAACTGTAGTTAAATTCCAAACAGACAACAGCTATGAGAAGTAGAGCGAAGACAAAATTCCCTTGAAATCAGCTACATCAGGAGCGTATATTGTAGCCTAGCAAGGCTGTCTGTGAAGCCTGAAGTCTAGAGAATAAAATACAAGAGAAAAATCGATCAGATATTGTAAATAATATTATTCATATCAGTGAGATGATGACTATGGAGATGGCAAACTGATTTCTTATGAGTTGCCAACCTGATTTCATATGAGTTGGCAACCTGATTTGTTATGAGTTGGCAACCTCATTTCTTATGAGTTGGCAACCTCATTTCTTATGAGTTGGCAACATGATTTCTATTTATAGCCTAGGACCACGTGACATGGTGAGATAGCTCAGATCTCGGACTCAGTATAAGCCAATGAGCTACATAGTTATAATGATCGAGCCCCAGATGCCCTTTGATTAAAGGGCCCCTACACTGTCTATAAAATAGCATAGGCTATGGATGCTTGGTATAATATGTAAGAGAAAGTTATATATCAGACAAGGAAGGAAAGATCTATAGGTAGGTAGATGATATCGTTTAAAATATTAGGATGATCAAGATTGGATCTGGAGTAGGGAATTTATAGGAGAAAAGATTGGAGTGAGAAAGAGGCAATTGGTCACCAAGAGAGTAACGGTAGGAAGATATATAGAGAAAATAGAATTTGTAGAATAGAGAACTCTGGTAAGAATCCATTTGCGGGGAGGTTCAAGGCTTGTGGAGGGTTGCGATTCCTCAAAATATAGAAACACGTCTTTACAAATGCACACACACTCTTTTATATACTGTTGTAATCCCTCTGTTACCAGGGATCTGAGGTCACAGGGATGCAACAATGACACATTTAGGTAGAGCTTAAATATACTTGTGGTTGAACCTGCTCCGACTGAGAGAAAGGAGATATGGATGATTGAATTTAGGTTATTCACGCTTGTTCATACCTGGTAGACGAATGATGTATCTTGTCCAGATGCTTCTTGCTGACCATATTGTGACTGACGCCAAGGTTCGATACCGTGACCCTTGGCTCACTCTTCCGAGCAATCCCGCACGAATGCTGCAAGGCTTATACAGCCGTAAACTTCGTACACCATTGTTGTAGTTCAATTTGTTGTAAAGTGTATGAATAAAATGAGAGAAATGAGAGCGAGCTCTTTTGCCTCGAAAGATATTACACCTTTGGAACACGCTGGATCACGTTAGATCCACGTATCTACCTCTCAGTCGAAGCTCTGAGGAAATAACGATGCGTGCACATTCTTGAGATTGCTCGGCGGTCGGACAATTCCAGTTAATGAAGCATAAAATAATATCTTGACGAGGTTTTCTCGTACTTTCAATCACCATATCTCTGCAATACATACATATACGTAGAAACACATACAAACTATTAGAAATCACAGCAACGTTTACAATATTGTAAATTCACAGTAAATAGCACGCGTTGCGAAGAGGAAAATAATTTGCACTATGCTTCTTATGTACTAAGGTTCACTTTGGGTATCAAAACTTTCCTGGGGAAGGGGGAGTTCGGTTTCCAAAATCTGCATATATAAATGAATTAGTCACCTCTGAAATAAAATCGCACAAACTACACTCGTTGTTTGTTGAAAATAAGTCCCAGAATATACGAGGGGCGATCAGTTTACTCTGACCCTAACATAGAAAGAGCGGGAATAGGGTTTCATTTTTTTTTTTTTTCAACATACTCCCCTGCAACTCCAATGCACTTCTCCCATCGGTGCTCCAACGGCTGGATACCTTGCAAAAAAAAATCTTCCGGCTGGTCCTCCAACCATGAGTCCACAGCCCTTATCACCTCAGAATCATCAGAAATTTTTGCCCACGAATGTCATTCTTCAAATGTTTCAACAAATGGAAATCACTGGGGGCCAAATCTGGGGAATATGGTGGGTGGGACAGCAATTCGAACGATGCATCTGCGATAGCGGCCCTCGCAATGCGTGAGGTGTGGACAGGTGCATTGTCCTGGTGAAGGAGTACAACACGGGTCAACATCCCACGCCTCTTTATCTTGATGGAATCACGTAATTTCTTGATTAGGTCACTGTAGTATGTGCCAGTGATGGTTTGGCCTCTTTGTAGATAGTCCACAAGAAGGACACCCCTGCAGTCCCAGAAAATTGAGGGCATCACCTTCTTGGTTGACGTTTGCACCTTGAACTTCTTCGTTGGTGGAGAATCTGGGTGTTTCCACTCCATGCTTTGTGCTTTTGTTTCTGGGTCAAAGTGATGGACCCATGTTTCATCCATACTTTCAAATGGAACAAGGAAATTGTCTATATCAGCATGAAACTTGTCAAGAAGTTCTTGACTGATGAGCACTCGGGTGCGCTTCTGATCTGGGGTGAGGTTTCGATGGACCCATCTTGCAGCAATTTTTTTCATTTGCAATTCCTGGTAATTATGTTTGCACAGTGCCATATGACAGGCCACACATCTCAGCAACATGACGGATAGTGACTCGACGATCCTTCAGCAAGATATCGTGGACTTTGTTAATGTTTTCGGTCGTCATGACAGTTTTTGGTGTTCCACCTGCATGTTCATCCTCACACCACTCTCTCCCACAAAGAAACTCACGACACCATCTCTTCACCATACTGTATGAAGGAGCAGTGTACCCTAATGTATCCACCAAGTCCTCATGAATTTTGGATACCGTCCACTTCTTCTTCACAAAATATTTGATCACCGCTCTCACCTCAGTTTTCTCCATTCTGGCACATTGACACATCTTCACTCAGTTAAACCCCTGTAAAAAGAAAACTGTACGCTACTCATACTTGCAATTCAGACTGAAAGCATATAAAGGATCACTAAACAATAACAAAATAAAAGTCAATCGTAACGTCATTCCTTCTATGTTAGGGTCGGAGCAGACTGATCGCCCCTCGTATTTACGGGCACTTCGGGTTGTAATGGTCCGAGTGAAAGTCAATAAGGTTCTTACAACTCAGAAGTGTCCGTGACTGTACAGCAAGAGCCACGGTTTTTGTTGAAATTGTGCATCTTCAGACGTTCATCTTCTACACCAAAACACTCAAATGTCATCCTCCCTTCCAAGTAATACACCTTGGACTGTATTTGCAGACTATGGAGGCTCTTGCTTCTGGAGTCACTGACTGTATAACCGTTGTGTTCTCCATTAACGCTTGTTGTCGTCGCTTCATCAATTTCATTTTATCACCATTCATCTTCGCAATTAGCCAAAATGCCAAAAACGCGAAGTAAAATAATGAAATCATTCTATCAAAAAATGCACACACACACATACATGGTTCTCTATCGATCTGTTTTCGTCTTTCTCTTCCATATTTATTTCTTTTCTATACTCTCCTTGTCTCTCACAACTTACCTCTCTCTCTCTCTCTCTCTCTCTCTCTCTCTCTCTCTCTCTCTCTCTCTCTCTCTCTCTCTCTCTATCTCTCTCTCTGGTGGCCCATTTTCCATTGTGTGATCAACTTCCATGCCATCAGCGTCAATACAGGCCTGTAATCGCAAAGACACTTTTTCACACGCTTTTGCACACAGTTCATGAGGAACAGCAGTAAATTCCTCAGTAATCATATCCTTCTGGTCCTGTAGGGTGTTGATGTTGCGGGAATAAATGTTATCCTTTAAATACCCCCACAGGAAAAGGTCTAGTGGGGTGAAATCAGGAGAGCGGGCATTCAATTGGCCCGCGACGTCCGATCCAACGTCCGGGGAATGCCTGGTCCAACCAATTCCGTACAATTGTGGCATAATGAGGGGGAGCTCCATCCTGCTGCCAACACAACTGATCAAAGTGGTGTCTGTTTTAGTAAAGGGTAAACAGCGTCCCTAAAGAGCTTCAGGTAATTCTCACCATCGACGCCATCTTCAAAGAAGAAAGCGCCAATGACACCTTGGTACGTAACACCTCCCCAGACCATGACGCCGGGTCTTTTATCATCGTACTCGACTACCACATTTGGATTCGAATCACGCCAGTAAACACAATTATGTCTGTTTACACTACCGGACAGGTGAAATTTGGCTTCATCAGTCCACACCACACTCTGTTCCAACTGTGGGTCCTCTTCCAACTTGGTGAGCGACTCTTCAGCAAACTGCAGGCGGCGATCAGGTTCATCTTTAGAACATAGCAATATGACACTTCTGCTACATGTTACAAGTTAAACCTGTCAGAAAATGCCCTTCCGCTAGAAGTTATGGCGATTGAAAGTGTGGTCTACTACTTATATATATATATATATATATATATATATATATATATATATATGGAGGCACGGAGGTCATTCTGGTTCGGATCCCACTTTAAACTGTAGGTCCAGTCTCGATTAGCCTTACTGTGCACAAAGTGGACTTAAAACACCAAATCAAACCTATTATACCTACCATTATATATATATTCTTCTTTCCTTTCTTACTCTATGTTCTTCCATCTCTCTCTCCCACTTCTCTCTATCCTCTTTACTCCTCTCTTACTCTCTTTAATTTTTATTTCTCGTCTCTTCCAGCGTTCTAGTAACGCCCTCTTCATTCGTTTTTCATACCTGGAAGGTGATTCTCTTGAAATTCAGCAGAGAATTTTATAGCTGCCCTCCCTCTTCCATAATGACGCTCACGGCATAGGAATTACTCAATTGACCCACTCCCTCTCGAGCCACTAAGCCTCATCTATCGTTTATTTCTTAGAGCATTCCAAGGTTTAATTTCCAAGGGACACAGAATATCTTCCCTGGCAGTAAAGCACACTTACCAGATCTTCCCGATTACTTTGGAACTCGACTAGGAAATAAAAGAGGAGGAAGCATTGATGGCGCCCTTTCTATCGTAAATGCTCTCACATAGAGGGCAGTTTTTGCCTTTCTCAATAAAAATTCCCCGAGTTTTCATAGCAAGTCTCGTCTCAGTGCTATAGAGGTGGTACTGAGTCTGTGTCCAGTCTTCAAATTACGGACGAGACTAGGACTTACACTGTGTCCCTTAAATCTCTAGAGCAAGAGAACGGATAAAAGTAAGTCTCTGCATAGGTAGTGACTCAAGAGGGAACGTGTGAGAAGGGAAATGATTGCATGGAGGGGAAAACGCGGCTTCGTCTCCAAGCCGTTTGCAGCAGCGAGCTGATTTGCACCGCCTAGTAGCTTTATGCTCCTTTTATACCGGATTGGTCTACAGATTCGCGAGACAGACTGTAGTGTGGAAGTCCCTTGGTTCGAGACATTGGTATGGTTCTTTTTAAAATCTACCTATTATAGCCCTTTCTTTCTTGCTCTGGTTCGGATTTAAGATTATTTGTTTTAATTGGGATTAAACATACCCTTCCGATTGACCGATGAAAGATAACTATGAACCTGCATACTGGACCCCCATAGGTATGTGGTACACACCTTACATCAAATATTTTAATTAATTACTAGAATATAAAATTCACTGGATAGGATTGGATGACAGTTTATTTAACGAAACTTCAATTTAGTATTAGAACAATAATATTATATATACATAAACTGTCATTAGCGATTATGACCTCAAAGATAACATTAATATATAAATCAAGATATTTCAATAGTTATCCTTAACTAATAATTGACTTTCTCTCCTTTCGCTGACTATTTAATTGGTATCATTATTCATCCTTGTTCACCTGATTACCTAAGATAATGTTTCTTTGCTAAATTTCCCCCTTTTCCTACTTGTCTGTTATGACGATCACTCGGTAAAGATCAACAAGCAAATTAACGTAATACTACGAACTACTCTACCAAATTAAATAAAATACTATTAAACTATTTCTCTACTAAAGAAATGAAATTAAAGCATCACCACTACGTTCGTCTAAGTCCCCTGTTGACCTCTCCCGTCACGTCGAGTGCCCTGTTGGATTGTGATTTTAATCGTGTGCCAGCTGGAAGTGGAGTGTGTCGGTTTAGGATTCTTACATCCAACCGGCAAACTGAATGACGTAACCTGCGATCAGTGCCATCTATTGGCTTTTACCTTCTTTCATTCAGAGAGAGAGAGAAACCAAAATCTTACACAGGCTATACTATACAATGCAACTCCTTCAGTCAAACAAGCAGGCATTATTTGCAGGCTAAAGAAGAGGCAGATGCAGATTAATTTTACTAGGTGTGTCATTTAATATTGTTGCCAGTGGAGATTCCTGAAGATTTTTTTGTACTCCTCGCGAAATTAGCTGAAATTGCAATTGTAGACCACAGGGATAGAACGTGTTTTGTCCATTTTCTGAATTATACAGGAGAACACGTTATTTCCTTGTTAAGAACATGTTCTCTCCCTGTATACGTAACCAAAACCTCTTTGCAATGGATGGAAAAAGCACGTTGTACACACAACGGCAAAAGAAACAGTAGGCGAATTGTCAATGCCTGCTTCGAACCAACATAGTTTCATTCCTTAAAGCAACACAGGATGTAGAATAAAAAAGTAATGAAAATAGAGGTGGACAATTTGCCTACCATTATCTTTGTCGTTGACTGTACAATTCCTAGTTAGAAAGACCCTTCACAGACCTATTTGATAGCACCTTTACCTCAGTTTGGCTAAAAATGGACAAGGCCCTGTGTCCTTCAATTCTCATACAATTGATGTATACCTCATATGAACATTACGATCCAATAATCGTACAAATATTATAGATTTAATCTGGTAAATCAATCTGTGTTCAAGAAATGAATAATTCTATGAATGATTCCAACTACTATAAAAAAACTTCTATTTCTAACAATATTGTTTGTGTTTATATTCATACTTCAACCAAAGTTGATGTGCAACTTTTTCTTAGCATTGGCATGAAAATACACCAAGAAAGGTGACAAAGCAGCCTGTGAGATTCTTTCGTATATATCCAAAAGGTGACGGTGAGAGTTTACGCACTTTGTTTGCGATATGCATATTCAATGAAACCAAAAACATATTTTAACCCCAATTCGAAAATAGCTGTCAAATATATTATTTTAAGAATATGATATTTTCTATTCACCTTGACATACGTATAACTCAGATTCAACTGTATATATCAAACTAGATTTGATTTTCGAGATACATCTTGTACTCCAGACTATTAGAGGAGTAATGTTTGTGTATATATATCGTCCTGTTCTTGTACCTTGTTACATTTGTACTTGGTGCAGAGTCTGAAGAAGACCTTGCAAGAAGGTTGAAACGTTACGTTTAGTTTATGTTTTATAATAAAATAAATTACTGCCTTGCTCAGCATATTTAGCTTTTTACATCATGGAAACAAAGGCTTAATGGTGTTATAATTGGAAATATACTGTATTTGCCCCCGAGTTTTGGCACCTTACCCCCCCCCCCGGTCTTGGAGCCCAATCGCCGCCACTGCTTAGAAGTAACCATTTTTATGTACTATTCGTATGTGGAAATAAACTGTGCGGATGTGTGAGGAAGCGATTTTTAAGTAAACTTACTCAAAATATGCGAAAATAAGTGGCAGTACAAAGGACACCTTTTCAAAATCATCTGTGACAAAGGTACGTGATTACTTTGCTTGTAATTCTAAAATATTTTAATTAAAATAAGTCTTGACAGGGCTTAAAGTGAGCCGGAACTGTGTTCAATTCCTGCTGTGACATTAGAAATCCGTGTTATTTATTTTATGCACTTTCAAAAGTCAATTCTTTGTTATGCTAATTCTTGAAAACATTAAATGAAGAGGAAAAGGAACAGTTCTTGTAGTAAATTTGTATCCTGTGTGTGGGCAGTCATAGGCTCCAGGCATTTCAGGGTGATAGGTTAATCTCTCGTTCGATACTCCTCAATTCCCAAAGCGATATGCTTTGGTGTCAGTTTGCCACTGTCGGTTATATGCTGTGATAAGATAATGCAATTGTTTCTATGTGATTGTATTTATCTCAATTCTTTATAATCTATGAATGGAAGAATAAGATTTATCTTATTTATTTACCAGTTACGATTATTCAGTATTTCCGGAAATTTAGTAAAATAATATATTTTGATAAGTGCTATTCCTTTAAGATGTAAATTGGGAACCCAATTTTCTGAAAATAATAGACGTGACAGGCCTTTGTGTTTATGCATTAACTTTGGATGCAAAATAACAATTATTAATAATAATACCATTGTTATTTTAACATGTAGAGGTCGTGTTTATTCATTTGTGATTAGCATTTTGGCTATTGACTGAAACCATTCTAAGCACTGGCATATAAGATTTCGCCGGCAACCAGCGTAGTTCCAGCCGCTACACAGTCACGCGTTCGAGGGGCACAATAACTAAATGAAGGTACTGTAAATAAAAATCATTTTTTCGTCCGAGACAGTTTTTCCATTTACAGAATCTGGCAACCCTGCTTAGGAAAGTCTAAACACCGCTGCCTTAGTTTGATTGATTGATTTGCTTTATTTTACTTCGCTATTTGTGCCCCTTTTGGCTAATTTGCGAAGATGGGGATGAGTGATGATATTATGAATGGACACTCATCAAGATCTATGCCCAGGCCGGGATTCGAACCCGGGACCCCTCATTGATTTGGTGCTTTGTCTACTTTATGCACAGTAAGGCTAATCGGGACTGGACATACAGTTTAAAGTGGAATCCGAACTACGATGTGCCTCCATCGGGTATCGAACCCGGGACCCCTTGACTACAAGGCGACGACACAACCACCGCGCCATCGGGGAGGCCCCCCACTGTCTTAGGATTAACTATATAGACTCAGGCATAGAGTTAGCGGTCGCTGCGGACACTAACTTATGCTTGCTTTATTGTCCCTGAGTTGACAATAACAGTCTTTTTTCTTTCTTTCCTGTACGCTCACTGACTCAAAATATAACGACCATTTCCGAGAAGGATGTTGCAAACGAACGCAACTCGGTGGATGGGAGTAACGATGCATTTTGGACACGTGACCACTAGCAGGGGGGAAGCTAAGGCTGCCGCTTGGAAAGAAGCATGCCCACGACCGTGAGAATTTAATGAGCGATATCGTTCATTTGAAAGCTCGCTCAGAAACTTTTAAGTCTGCGAGGGCATAGGAACTGTAAAAAGAGGAATTATGCATCTCAAACTCAACATCTCTGGTTATTATTTCCCTTGTAGAATATGTATTTATTCCTTGTTTTGGAAGGAGAAGTTAAGGCAAATGCCTCGACGTTCTCCGGGTATTTATTTATCCCAATCTTCTATTAGACAGAAAAATAATGAATTCTACCTATAGTGTAAATATAACAAATTTTATTTACAGGTACTTAAAAGTATAAGTACAGTATACAAATTATAAAGTAAAATAGTTTGGAAAATCACCATAATATTACGTAATTTAACTCAAAACTTGATTATAAATGCCATCGTGAATGTCGCCAATTAGCTTAGCGACTCCGAAAACTATAGATTCGATACTAATCTAGGTCATTTTTGACATTTTATTTTTCACCCCCTCTCATCCCCCCCCCCCCCATGCCGATAGGTTGAACGGCATTGAGAGCGTGACAGTTCATCCTAGCGACCCCACAAACACTTTGGATTCTACGCTAATATCGGTCGTTTTGGATAAGTTTTACATGTCACCCCTTGCCACCCCCACCCCCCATGGTGGTGTCTTGCCCCCACAGTATTTCTTTCCAGATTGCAAGTGATACGTGTACCAAGTTTGGTTGAAATTGCTCCAGGCGTTCGAGAGTTATGCCGGTACAAACATACATTTTTATATACAGGGTTATTATAAATGATTGACCCGATTTCATAAATTCACTGTAGCTTTATTATTTGACATATTGTCAATAAACTTTGCAGACATATAGAAAAACTCAAAAAGTTTTTTTGTGTTACAGGTTCGCTTCTGATTTCTTCCACGAGAGCGCAGCAGTGAGAATTTATTCAATATGGCGACAGGCAGAGAGAAAGCTTATGTTGTGCTAGAGTTCATAGCGTATGACTTTGTCAGCAGGCGTCAGGGCTTGTAGCAATTGCAAGAGGTAAGGCTTCTTCATCAATCGCTTCCGTAAGATCTTCCAAACGGTAGGCTGTGGAATGTTCAGCTCTCTGCTTGCTTTGTTCGTCGACTTTTGTGGGCTTCGTGCAAAACTCGCTCGCACGCGCTCAACCGTTTCTTCAGTCACTGTAGGCCGACGAGTTGATTTCCCCTTACAGAGGCATCCTGAAGCTGTAAATTGTGCATACCATCGCCGAATGGACTTGGCAGTTGTTGGATCTTTGTTGAACTTCGTTCGGAAGTGTCGTTGCACTGTTACGACAGACTGATGTGAATGAAACTCGAGCACAAAATAAGCTCTCTCTCTCTGCCTGTCGCCATATTGAATAAATGCTCACTGCTGCGCTCTCGTGGCAGAAATCAGAAGCGAACCTGCAACACAAGAAAACTTTTTGAGTTTTTCTACACATCTGCAAAGTTTCTTGACAATATGTCACATAATAAAGCTACAGTGAATTTATGAAATCGGGTCAATCATTTATAATAACCCTGTACATAGAAGATAGCTAGATTATACGCGTAATAACTAACTGTTTGCGAAATATATACAAACTAAAAACTTTGAAATACAAAATAAAACAAAAGCAGAAAAAAACAAAAGAAAAAACAAAAACACAGAAAAATATATATACACAGAATGAAAAGTAAAAAAAATACACGTAACACATCAACACACACATAACACACATACTCAAATTACAGAAAGAAGTCAGTGGATGTTGGACCCTACAAGTTTACACGAAGATTTAATTTTATTTTATTTTCCTGTTTTCAGTACTGGTAACTCTACTCCAGAAGATGATTTCTTAATTTTAATTTTAATTGACCAAGAGAAGAGTTTCTTATGTCATTAGAGTATGAGACACTTTGGCTTGTAAGTTTGCCTATGACTAATGTGTACACCCCGTACTTTAGCCCAAATGTCTATTTTGATCCAGCGAACTCGTAGGCTTTCAGTATAGTGGAATATTTCAGGGTACTGACTCGGGAATTTGTGAAGGAAGGCCTTGTATAACGGTAGAGAAGGAGAGAAAGCGAGTGGGCGAAGCAAAGCTGTTGCAACCGGATGACCGCGTTTTCCCCTCCATGCCCTCACTTTCCCTCAGCCGTTCATTGGTCGAGCTCTCTCGAGTCACTACTTGCGCTTGCTTCATGGATTACTGGTCTAGAGTTATATATAGGACAATCGGGACTGGGCCTACAGTTTATAAAGTGAGGTCCTAATCACTGTTCAATGTACAGTCACAAGCAATAAAAAAATGGAAGTTGCATTGAAAATTTGCTATTAAAATCCACTTATCGCCGTAGAGTTAGGCAACACACACAACACAACACCTTGCGGGGAAGCGAGTGTTTCAGAAGCTAGGAGTGCCATCTTTATTGCTCGTGACTGTACGTACATCGGACATCGAAAGAGAGATCCATTGATTTCAAAGCGACAGAGTTATCACGATATCATGTGGAAGTCTTGAAAGCTCTCGTGCATAATTCTCATTGGTCAACAATTGGAGTTAGATTGTCATGTTTAAAGCATGTTTCAAATCTCATTTTAAGCTGTAGGTCCAGTCTCAATTAGCCTTTCTGTGCACAAATTGGACTTAAAACCAAAACTCAAGCAGAATTTGTTGAATTTGAATATAAAGTTATACGGGGTCCAGCCCCTTAGTGCTCCCCTGTGCTTTGCACCACGCCATGAAGGCGTATAGGGCTCCACACTTCCTTTATCTCGGCCCAGCTGGGGGTGATGTGATCAGCTCCACGCCCCTGCCACCTTTGCCCCCCAGTTTCCTTCAGGCACCCACTTTATACGACGCTGGGTGGGCGCCGGAGCCGCTAGAACAAGTTGAATAAGTCCCAGTTCTCCCCCGTCGGGGATAGAACCCGGGTCTCTCGCATGGTAGTCAGACGCCCTAACAACTGAGATACCGCCGCTTAACATAACTGTAATTTCGTGTAACTGAAATATTAAAATATTCTGACTTCGGTTAAAAGCTGACTCAGCAGCAAAGAGGCACTCAGCACACACAAGGGCAAAATACAGGACAACACACAGAATTATACTGGCCATAGGGCAAGACGCCAGAGCCTCGTTGTCAGCAAAATGCAGTCCGGGATGTACTACGTGAAAGTGAGGCTGACAATTAGGTGTCCTAGGTGGAAGGTCACTCCTTACACCCCAAGTAGAATTTGTAAAAAACTTATCCCACGCCATATTAAAGGAATGTTAGCCACAGGCCTCGCTTACCCTCTTACTACTGTGGATTACCAGAATTAGCGAAATATAATTAAGGTTCGTCTACACGCCGTATAAACGTTTATAGAGTTGAATCTTGCTAGGTCACCTTACGCATGATCCCCGCCCTTTTTGAGAGCGACGCAAAAGAGGTTAGCAAAACTGGATCATCACGCCGTCGAAACGCAATTTCCAGATGGTATCACCCGCTCCCCAGCCTCGGCGTCGCGTTAATAAGAAAAGAGGGGCACGGGGGGGCGTCGTACAACAAACCAAGTTAGCAGCTCCACATCAGCACTGGGAGGGGAGGTCGTGCCCCCTGCCCCCACATGATTAACCGTGCCATTAACTAAGCAGCAAACAAGAGGACTTCACCTGTCGGATTAATGTTGCAAGAGTCGAGAAGCTACTCTGCTCAGATGTTATAAGATCTGTTTTGGAAGCTGGATAGGACGGGATACATTATTCAAGTCGTCGCCTTCGTTAGAGGAACGCAACACATCCAAGTTTAATGGAGACACCTTCTACGGGGCTCGAAATTACAAAAGGCCTCCGCAGAAAATCTGTATAATGTGCTCAGATCTTGCCATGATGTTTTATTTAACATCATCAAGTATTCCTTCCTCCCAGAAATACTGGAGCTACTCAGAGACGTCACAAGTCATTGTTTTAGGAGCTTGAAATGATACAGAAACTGTAGACGAGATTTGCATACCGGTCTTCTTCTTCAGAGCCGAGCATTAACTTGACAAATTTCGCTGCATATAGAAATTCTTGGGTGAGGTGAAAATATACGCTCTTTGCTCAAAACGTCTTGTAGTAAAAGGGGCAGACGGAATGGTAGGGCTTTAACTGTGAAGCGAATTTATCACTACTAAGGACCATTAGTGATAAAAATGTCTGCTTGTCGTCCCATTTCTGTTTTGCAACATGATTTAGCATGGAGAGACTTCCAAGTTCATCATCAGCACCTCTCTCTCTCTCTCTTTCCCTTGCGTGCTTGCCATGCTAGTCCTTCTGGCTCCTTCGCTATCTATTTCTCTTTCACCCTCTCTTCCTCACTCTATCTACTTCTCTTTTACCCCTTTCTCTAGTATTGTGCCTCTCTGCCTACTGTCTACCTTGTTCTCTACTTCTCTCTCCCTCTATTATTGTGCTTATCTCTTCATCCTCTGTATCCATCTATCTCTATTATTGGGCTTATCTCTTCATCCTCTGTATCCATCTATCTCTATGATTGTGCTTATCTCTTCATTCTCTGTATCCATCTACCTCTATTATTGTGCTTATCTCCTCATTATCTGTACCCATCTACCTCCCGTTCACCTTATCTCTGTCCCAATGTGCCTATCTATCCCAGCTCTCTTCCACCCCTCCCTCATATTGTGCCTATCTATTGCACCTCTCTCTCTCCCTCATCTCCTTCTGTCTTCTATTCTGCCTTCTTTATGTTCTCTCTATTTATCTACTTCCTTTCACATATACTCTCTCTTGGTTAAACTTTCTACCTATCCCCCTTGTCTCCTCCTCTCTCAATCGCTCTAAATGTCAATTTACCCGTCTGCCTTGATAGCTATCTACTTCTTTTTCGCCCCTCTCTCTCCTGTTGTACCTATTACCACTTTTCTGACTTACTGTTGTCACGGTATCCAGTGACAAGTGAAACGCAGTTCGATATAAATTATTTTTTGTTTATCGATTCATTTTACGTTCAAATATAAAAGTGTGAGGTTTGATTTATTTTGTGGATAAATTTGTATCCGAGCCAGACGTCGGGAGTTGGGAGACGGGTTTTTCCTGAGTGACAGCCGAACCGTCATTGCTTAGAAGATGACATATTTGCACCAACACGGAGAAAAGGAATGATTATTTTAGTCGAGACCGAATCTAGAAGTCACAGCGGGTGGGCGAACCCATTCTTCACGGATGACCAGGAAAATCAGTTGGAGCCCAAGCCTGCAAGGATCGAGGACGCGCGGGTGACCGCGTTTTAAGACAATGGACAGAGGTCATTTCCATCTCCTCGGAAACCGAAGCCAAGCGTGCTTTTCAACGGACGAATTTGAATCTCTTATAAATATGCAGTACTACGATTCCAGACACAGTTTTTACCCGGATTTCATAGAGAGAGCATCTCCGCGCTACACTCTCGCGTGATTATTGTTTTGTGTCCGTGGACTTTGTTTTCTTACATACCGGGAGCGAATTGCAGATAGAGAATTACCAGTGTGCGCCTTGGTGAAGATTACGCGGTGATTTGTTTTTGCCAAGCGCGGACTACATAATAATGGAGGACTAAAGGAGATAGAGAAGGGGGGCCGTCGCCTCCCCGGCACCTGCAACGATGCGCCGCTACCATCCGGTGAAGCCAGCCAGCCAGCGCCAAAGACGACATCAAAGCCAACCACTGCCCAAAGCCCGAAGGACGTTTCCAGATCGACGTTCCAACCGAAGCCCGTTACCAGAGAAAGAGAGAGAGAGAGAGAGAGAGATGATTGCAGATCGGCGTCCAATTGATGCCCGACACTAGAGAGATTCCGGACCGGTGCGTGACCACGTACACCCGACGCTAGTGACAAGAGAAACGGCCGAAGTACTGAGGAGGTGCAAGTACACCAGATCGTCGCAATCATTCTTCGTCGCGATCGACCTCGGAGAAGAATTTCGCCACAAAGGAACCATGTGCAAGTCCCGCGTCCAGGAGAGATGAATGACCACGCAATGTAGCAGAGTCCGGTACAGTATTCTTCAGAGGGTCTATGTCCATGTAAACGTGCATTGTTAGTATCAACACCGTACTGTTAACGCCGAAGTCTCACTTATTTGCAAAGTGACTCAGGAACCCCCAACCTAACTTCCGTGTCTGATAGTTGTTTTTTTGTATTGTTATAAAATAGGGCCATTTCATGTTCAGATGTTCTAATTTAATTGTCTGCATTCAGGGTTAGAAGCTCCATTTCATTACTTTAATATTTAGTGTAAATTGTCAAAGTGTGCTCCATTTTTTGTGTAACCGACCGCCCTAACGCGCCATTTAATTTGTCAATAGTTGACTGGTGATTCATTTTTAATTGTGGAAAGCGTATTTTATATTGCAAGGTCGTGCGCGTGAAGTAGTATTATTTGTTGCATAGTGGTTTTTGATGTAATTTTTGCTTGCGCCGACGATTGATTTGTGTATTCCGGCAGCTGGAGCCGATTAAGTGTTGCATCACTATGTAATGGTGTAGTTGTTCTCATTGGACGAGAGAGGCTTATGTATATTACCCCCGTCCGAGAAACTTGTTAAATGTCGTGCTTACGACTGGATGCATACCTTCATTCGAACGAAAGATTTAACCACGCCCACCCAATTGTCTTAGATAACCGCTTTCTGAGGACTGGCACATAAATTAATTAAAAGAGCACAGGAGCTGGCAGACAAATATCCTAAATTCACATAAAGGTTTAAAAACTAAAAAGGAATGATATGTTAATGAGATCCATGATTTGTATCTATACTTCACATGAAAAAAAACCTCAGATGTGTGAAAGAGAGATAGAGAGAATGATAGAGCGATTGAGAAGGCAATGTAACAGTTGTTGATTGCAATATTTTTTTTGTTGTTACAATATATATTCACTTTTTACCGTTCGTCAGTGTTGTTATTTGACGTTTTTCAGGTATCGGATATTATGCTATTAGTGTGTTATGATTGTTCGAATCTACATATCAAAGGTAAACAAAACAGTGTAACATTCCAAGGTATTTATCTCCGCCTCGCAATAGTACGACAATAAACGACCGTCTCAGTACCGAACTTGAAAACCTGGACCGTAAGAGTCACGACCGGTTTCCCGTACACATAACGACGTCTGGACCCGTGCCGGGGTATGAATGACACGTCATTTCGGGGACCGTGAGTGCACTCGTTACACTGTGCCTATCTCTCTCGCCTATCAAATGTACCTATCCCTGTACTTTGCTACCTATCAACATATTTCTCTTCATCTACCTATCGGGGTGTAAGGGGTGACCTTCCACGTAGGCGCCAAAAAGTCAACCTCACTTCCACGTAGTGCACCCTGGACTAATGACTAACGAGGCTCTGGCGACTGGCACTATGGCCAGTATAATTTTGTGTGTGTTGTCCTGTTTGTTGTCCTTGTGTGTGCTGAGTGCCCATTTACAGCCTCAACTTTTAACAGAAGTCAGAACATTTTAACATTTTTAGTTATGCAACGCTAGAGTTGTTATTTGTAATGATAAGGGGCTGGCCCCCGTATAATGTGACGGGAGCAAAATAGCCTAAGTGCTGACGCTCCCAAAATTTTAAATTCAAGTTCAAATTCAAATTCTTCATCTACCTATCGTATTTTTTCTACTTCTCCCCCCTCTTTATCATTTTCCTGTCTTTCCTTCACTTTCTCCCTGGTTCAGCATTGGTAGCCAACGGTGTCGGATCAAGACCTCGCCACGGAAGTTTCCGTGTTCGAATCCTGGCCTGAGCATGGGATACGTCTTTCTAAGCATGTCTTTACTAATCATACTTTATCTTCATAGTCTCGATTACCCTAAAGAGGAAGAAAAGAAGCATAAAGTAGAGAAATAAAACTCAAATCTCTCTCTCTCTCTCTCTCTCTCTCTCTCTCTCTCTCTCTTACACAGATACCCCTTCAGTCCGTCACAACTCCTTTTTTCATTCTCTTCCTCACTCAGCCCTTTATCCTTTTTGCTGTAACTCAGTTAATGCTGATAAGATATTTATCCACGATTTCTCAGTACATGGTACACATCCCATGATAGATGGTACTTTGAACACTTGCAGAAGAAACCAAGGACGGTGCCTCAAGCACCAACACCACAGGAACTTCAAATTTCATGTAAACCTCCTTAGAAATCAGCTTACCGGTGATCTATGATAATTACAGCTTGTCTCTAATGGGTGAAAGGCTTCAAGTACATTATCAGTCGCTTCGACGTTGAGTGCTTTCTGTTATATCTGATCTACAAGGAATCCTTCCTAGCAACTGCCGTACGATAAGGAACCATCGACCAGTATAAGGGAAAGTCTGCTAAAAGAGATGTTTAATGAAGCGAAGAACGAAATATCCAACCACAACCCATCAAGTAAAGTAATCGTCGTCTCCTAAATATAGCTACACAGCGCCTCTGGTGAAGAATATGAAAAGGTTGGAAGAGTTCTCTAGTTTTCAAATTGGCTTGCCCATGCACTGGAGGTTAGTCCCGAGAAATTCCGAGACGAAACCAAACACGAGACAGGCCTTTTCATTCACCAAATAATACGATTGTTTCATCTTTCAAGAAAGTTTGCTGGCAAAGCAATAGTCAAAATTTTAAGTCGCTTTAAAACACTAACTAATTCCCTAGCCTTCATGAAGGTTTATGGCTGCAGCAACACAGGCTTTCCATCTGTCCCTATCCAGGGCAAGATAAATCCAATCCTTTCCATCCTTTACCCATTTCCTTTAGTTCTCAACGTTATCCCTCCATCTTCGTCTTGGCCTTCCTGCAGGTCTCTTACCATCAGGTTTCCCAACAAGAATCCTGTAAACTCTTCTCTCCTCTCCCATTCGTGACACGTGGCCTGCCCACCTAAGTCATCTTGATTTAATAATTCTAATAATATCTGGTCATGAATACAAATTGTGCAGTTCTGCATTACGTAGCCTTATCCACCTGTCTCCTCATTCCTTTTAGGTTCAAATATTTTTGTTAGAATTTAATTTCAAATACACTCTTAATTTATATTCCTCTTTTAAACACCATAGCCTACGCAATTTTCAGTTTTGGAACAGACAAATAGAGGGCGAATACGAATGAGTCCAGTGGACTTACCCAGTGCTTCCCTTAGGTACTGATGCATGCCTGGGTGAGTCCCAGAGCTCCGATAGAAAAGGTCAGAGATGACCACCCAGGGACCTCGGGTCCTCGGTGTACCCTTGACCCATAACGACTGGCTCATTGAAGTCAGCTCTTACTTGTGAAAGGATATAGTAGAATGTCACGGAAGACCCTTTTACAAGGTTTTTTTTCAACATGCGATGAAAACACAGGTCAATGTCGTCTCGGCAAACTTCCAGTTACAAAGTTTGACATACATATTCAAAGTTTTTTTTTTTTTAATGAATAGGTTAACAGGACTATTCATCGTGAGATAACGGAAAGCATTTTGCAACGTTTCTCCTTCAAACTTGAAGTCAATGCACTATTTCTCAATAGAGTATATTTTGCAGCTCTTCTTGTCAGAATAATCGAACTTCTATTAACAATATCACTTTTTAACGACAACACATAATACATACACAGAATAACAACAACAACAAGTATCATCCACTCACTAGCAGCGCAGGAGTGCACATCTAACGATTGTTATCCAAAGGTCGGCGTGGAGCGCCTCTATCGAAGAAAACCCGAATGAGCCGACATAAAATTCGGGATATTAGTACCGTAATGTGTGTACGTACGTACAACGAAATTAGAAATAAGATGTGTTTTATCCAATATATATATAGCTCCAATCCCACCACTCACTGACATAAATGTTCTCCATGAAGGAAGCCCCGGAGGCGAAAAATGTCCGATTACGACCCCCCATGAAATCGTCCCAAAAGGCCGAGAAAATTAAGAAATCGCTCAATCGGCCCTTCCTTAAGGGTGAAAATGCCCTTTTCTCACATCCTTAGCAACCGTTGCCACGGACATTTTTTTGCAGCACACATTGTTTCCTTCAATTCTTAATTGTCGAGATACATTATATTTCTCACAGATCAATAGCACACAGATGAATGAACTCCTGGCTTTGAAAAGGTGCCTGAAACAAGGGTGACATCTACATAATAAGGAGTTTCAGCCCAGATACAATTACGTTATACTCAATGCGTAAATATCTACATCGTGCTTGTTTTAACTAAATGTTTAGGGGGTATAATGACATGCAATTCCTTAGAGCTTGCCTTGCCTGTTGTTGTCCATGGAAACGGACGTTGCTAGGGAACTTAAAGAAAGTTTATTTTCACCCCGGAAACTACTGTAAGGGAATTATGCTAGACTTTTCGAATTTCAAAATACGAGCATCAGAATTTATTACAGAGGCAAGGTAGGGATTTGAGGGGAATGACGGAAAACAGTTATTACCCAATTACGTTCAAAAATGTGAAAATAACAAAATACGTAAATATTGCATTATCAATTTATTCGCTATTCAATTCGTTGATGCAAAACATCCAACTACTTATCTTGAAACGGTTATTACTTACTCAGTTCATTATTAAGAAAATATACAATAATATTTTGAATATTTGTACCTTATTAGAGCCCATACACACATAAAGTTACTTTCTAAACTTTACAAATTAGTGAACTTGTACACATGTTCCCCATCATCCAATACAACATGCAGACATTTTCAAAGTCATTAAGATCATTGAGGAACCCCATCTAAAACATGATTGCGATCACAACGTGGCCGAAGGTCACGCATGCGAGCGTACAAGACGTGGCCAAAGGCCACGTCGAAAGTACGCGAGTACAGCGTATATTGATACACTTGTAAATTTAGTTGCATCATCTGCAAATAGGCTGTACCTATAAAGAAACAAACTGCCGGAGTACTGGGTATAGAACGCGCTACGACGCCAAGGGTGCCGTGTTCGAATCCCTGCCTGGGAATGGATTTTCTTTGTAAATACCTCTTCATCAATTTCATCACATCATCACCAAAAGTGTCAAAAAAGTTACGCTAAATAACAAAAAATCAATGAAGTAAACATCATATAACTCCAGAAGCATGTAAACAAATATTGATTATAAATAGAAGGTCTTATGATTAGAGATTCTAGATAATTTCATGGACACTTTCGTTGGATGAAAATCATTTTAGATTTTGACAATACCTCCCAAAACTTTCAAAATGTCGACAATAATTGGGGTTAAGACTAACCTATGGTGTGGTAATCATCTTTTTATGCTTTAAGAACATACTCTTAATACTAATTGTAAACAGACATGGAAGTAATTTATTGATGATTACGAACTTCCAATTGCAATTTCCTCTACAAACCTTCTCCAAATCCTGCCATGCAAAAACCATTACCTCTGTTCTTGAACAGAGAGCGTCTCGTTTCCTACCTGCCCCTTCAATCCTCCGGGAAGGGACGCAGGAGGCCACTAAGAGAAGGTAGTTATGCTAATAGCAGTCTTTAATGTAATTTCCGCAGGTTTAATTTCATTATCCCACGCGATGCCTTACTCCCCCTCCCCCACATCTCCCCCCCCCTCCCCTTGCCCCCAGCGATGGACTTCCAGTGACTCTCAGAAAATAGGAACTTCATTCATTGCTGAAACCATGACGACACGAGAAGGCAAAAACATCTATCTCTGACTGAGTGAGTAGCAGGTTACGAAATCGTTCAAGATTGATTGGGGTGGAGTGGGGGGGAGAGATTTTAACTTACACATAGACACACATGCACAGGAATCGTTTAATGAGTTATTCTTAGTGTATATTTTTCGATTCATGTAATGTTATTAGGCGCAAAGTTCTGTAAAACATTATATTTTATCGGATTTGTCTGTAAAGGAGTTTTAATTGTATTTATATGTTGTCACACTATCATAAATTTTAACATTATTTTATGTATTAACATTATTGTTAACATTTGTATATATTATTAACATTATCTTTGTGTACATTATGTTCAGCATAAACAAGACTTCGGTCCTGTGATGGACAAATAGAGAAATAAAATGAAATGAATATATATATATATATATATATATATATATATATATATATATATATATATACATACATACATACACACGTATGTATGTATATGTGAGTGTATGTACATATTTTATGGTATATATAGGCCTATTTATAATGATATTAAATATAAATGTTAATTGCTAAATATTTAAAAATACATTATTAAATACATACAGTAAAACCTCGTTAATCCGGATTAATGGGGGTAAGTGACCGGTTTAACGAAAGTCAGGATTAACTGAAAACTCCGTTTATAGCAACAAAACAGGTTTATTATGGTGTATTTAAATGGCATGGGCCTAAATACACTATACAGTACAGTACAAAGTCTGCGGGAAACGGAATTTCATCAGTGGTTGACTGCCTTTTCTTTGGGAAGTTCTCTTGTCGACTTCTAGCCACATCTAACATTATCGGGGTCCGAATTAACGAGGTTTTACTGTATAGCTAATACTTTTATAAATATAAGATATTTGGAAAGTTGAAAACTAATTCATTTACTAACTGATAAAGATGTCTATAAATTTCAAAATAATTTGCTTTCTATTAAATTAATTCGATTTTTCCTTCATTCTTGTTTTAATTTTTTTGTGCGTATTAGTGTAGATTTAATGGTCTCTTGGAAAGACAGAAAAAGAAACAAAAGCATGCAACACTGACAAACACACTGGAGCTCTCGCTACGAAAACAGCCCAGTCAAGGTCACGCCACCCACCTACAGTGTTGCCAATAAGCAAATCAACCGCATACATACAACGCGCGAAACGTCGACCAGCAGCTTAGAAGTGTGGCAACCCTGGAGGGGCAGGGGCGTGGAGGAGGCCAGGGGAAGCTCTGACCTTGACTGGACTGTTTTCGTGGCGAGAGCTGTAGCTGGAATTATAAGAGTAATGGAAATGTCGAATCCCACAAATTCGAAGAAAGTCGCAAGGACTGAAGCGACAGATTAAATGGATAGATAAAATTAAGATGAGAAAGAATTGATCGTGGAATATTGTGAATACAGGGTGTACCGTAAGTTTTGACCCATAGGAGTCCAGTGCGACCGTTGCTGTGCTTTATGTGCAGCGATAGCATGTGCCACCTCTTGCCGATCTCTTCTCTGTTGGTAAACTGTTTTTCACTCAATGGCTTCTTCACTTTAAGAGTGAGATCATATCACAAGGTCTTAGATCAGGAGAATAAGGCGGGTGTTGAAAAACCTTCCATTCCCACCGCTGTAAGCGACGCCTAACAATGTCCGCCCGTGTGAGCTGTCGCGTTATCGTGTCGGATAATGTCGTTGTCCAAAAGTTCTGGACGTTTGGTCCGTACTGCACGGTGCAATTGTGACAGCAAAAATGAAGTGTAATACGCTGCATTCACAGTGTGCCCCTCACGGGCTGGCTGGCACACAAGAACACCTTGACAGTCGTATGCCAGAATGACCTCCATTCTTGGGTGCGGGCTTACTACCCCACCGTTGTTCACATACACCATCTGATGGCTTTCTTCGAAAGTACATTCCATACCCTTTCAAACGGATATCTTAGATTTTTCATGTTGTCCCCTCTTCGCGAGAAAAAAAAATAGTTTGCCATGACTTATAACTTAACTCACGTATGATGAATCCCAATGACAAACAACTTCAAGTTACGGCTAATCAAGTGTCAGTTTCGACTCTTCTTAATGCCAACAAAATCTTCAACGTGTCATCTTTCCGCTCATGTGTTTTTCTACGCCATCGGAAGTTTGATATTCCCAAGTGAACAAGTAAAATAATATTCCCATAAGCGTAATGCTACGTTTTCTCCCCCTCCTACAACCATCCAGCGCACAGACATCTCTTTCCCAGCTCGCCGCGGAGATAGATTGGTGTGGTAGACACAGTTTCGGGTCCTCGCGACTGCCTGGACGTGCAAACCGCTCCTCGCGCCCTTGACATTTCCCGGGCAGTGGAAGCAGAGAGTTTCTGCCTTCTAATGTTGTCATGGGTTCAACGACGAATGAAGTGGAGTGGCCTCCCAGAAGCCCAGATCTCACTCTGCTCGGTGTTTACTTCTGAAACCACCTGAAAGGTGCGAGGTCCAAATTCAGAGCATTCTGCATCTCGAAGAATACATTGTGCAGGAGTATCTACAAAATTTCCACGGGTGCAATGCTCGAGGGGGAGATTTGACCTTCAACTGAGTGAAGTGCGAGACTTTGAACAGACTTTTTGTTTCTTGGTTACACCCTGTATATATTTTGCGTTAAGTAGAATAAGAATTCTGAAAGAGTCCGGTCTTAATATAGAAATATGATACCATACAATTCGTAGGTGCAACCATGTGCAGTATTATTTTTACATTGCTTACAATAATATAATGGAACGCTCATAAGCTCACATGAAAAATAAACGAAGTACAATAGCGACGGCTGCAAGAGACACAAAAGCTTAAACCCTCAAAAGACGATCAAAAGGTTTCCATTTTACCTTTGAAGACCTTTGTCTTCAACACAGCCTCAGTGTAAATTCATTGAACACTCGCCGCTGCAAACGAAACCGGGAAATGGCAAAAGAGTTGTGGTAACATTACCCACGTGCCTTTTATAGACTAACAAGCATTTCAATAATCATTTTTCTTCCTCTTGAAGCTGTGGCAATTATTTCTGCTTGTAAATGTCCACAATTCACATACCAAAGGGATGATAAAGTTACATGTCGCGTAGAATTATCACGTGGCACACCCCTGGAAACTATACAAACTGTCCCATTCTGGATGGGCCTAACTTTAATAGTAATGCAATCGAACATGATTGAATGAAAACACTCAACTCAGAGTAAAAGAACGGCGCCACTTAAAAATGAGTTTCCTATTTGTGTTGTCGCTGGGCGGAGGACCGTAATAGTGTGTTGAATAGGGTCTAGATTGCGGAAGCTTACAAAATTCAAAGTCTAATGTGTTAATTACAAAAATAAATACTTTTGTCATGGTATGACGTCATAATTTGTGTAAGTCTGTGATAATTTGTGTAAGTCTGTGATAATTTGTGTAAAACATAATATCTGTCATAACGGATGTCCAAAAGACGGGCAAGAGACGGGCCACGACGTACCCTGGAAAATTTATGTCAACCTAACTAACTAACTAACTAACTCTCTAGCCTTCTTAAACCCGAAGGTTCATGGCTGCAGCAACACAGGCCTTCCATCTGTCCCTATCTTGAGCAAGATCTATATACTCTTTTCCATCTCTACCGATTTCCTTTAAGTCCATCTCAACGTTGTCCCTCCAACTTCGTCTTGGCCTTCCTACAGGTCTCTTACCATCAGGTTTCCCAACAAGAATCCTGTAAACTCCTCTTTCCTCTCCCATTCGTGCCACATGGCCTGCCCACCTAAGTCTTCTTGATTTAATTATTCTAATAATATCTGGACATGAATACAAATTATGTAACCTTCTCCACTCACCTGTCTCCTCATCCCTTTTAGGTCCAAATGTTTTCCTAAGGATCTTATTTTCAAATACTCTCAATTTATGTTCCTCTTTCAATGTAAGGGACCAAGTTTCACATCCATATAATACTACAGGCAAAATTACTGTTTTGTATATTTTAACTTTTAGTTTCTTAGATATTAAACGAGAAGACAAAAGTTTATGAAGAGAGAAGTAACATGCATTTCCTGAATTAAGCCTACTTTTTATTTCCTCTTTAATATCATTTTCATTTGTCAATATTACTCCTAAGTATTTGAATTTGGAAACTGGTTCAAACGAGTTGTTATCAATAATTAGATTTTGATTATTACCTAACACTTGGTTTCGGCCTGTAAGCATATATTTAGTTTTCTCTTTGTTAACTTCCAAACCTATCTCTTTAGCAGTTTTGAAAAATATTTTAGCATTATTCTTAATTGTATTCACATCATCCCCCAGTAAGCTACATCATCTGCATATGCTAACAACTGAGTCACACCATTTAATTTTAGTCCTTCTTTAGTTTCTTTTACCTTCCTAACAGCATATTCTAAGGCAAAATTAAAGAGCAATGGAGATAATGCATCTCCTTGTTTTAACCCATCATGAATTGTAAATTTGTCAGACATATTAATATCCACACGAATTTTACTTTCTGTTTCACTGGTGCATATTTTTATCATACTAACAAGCTTCTTAGGTATTCCAAACTCTACTAATATATTATATAATTTATCTCTTTTGACCGAATCATATGCTTTTTTGAAATCAATGAATAGCTGATGGACATTTTGATTATATTCCCACTTTTTTTCAAGTGTCTGTCTGATGTGAAAAATTTGATCTGTAGTTGATCTGTTACGTTTAAATCCACATTGATAATCACCTATAATTTCATTAGCATATGGGGTTAGTCTTGTTAAAAGAATGTTAGACAATATTTTGTGTGTTGTTGAGAGTAGAGAAATTCCACGGTAATTATTGCAGTTCATTTTATCACCTTTTTTAAACATAGGAACAATTATGGATTCTTTCCACTGTTGAGGGATTTCTTCTTTATTCCATATTAAACAAATTAATTTATGAATTTGACATATTAACGAATTTCCACCATATTTAATTAACTCAGCTGGTATTAAATCAATGCCAGGTGCTTTGTTATTCTTTAGCCTTTTGATGTCAACCTCAAATTGTATATTTTACAAATAAAATTTCCACAGTAATTTATGTTAATTATCAGTGGCGCCGATTGGGTTCCAAAACTGGGGGGAGGGGGGGCAAGGACAGTATTTTAGAGTGTAACACTATTAGGGGAGAATATGCTTCTCTTGCGCCCCCCCCCCCCAAATATACTGCTATACCTGCCGCAAAATTAGTTTGTTATTGACGCTTGTGAAGCACGTGGAGAAAGCGGGTTTACGTTACTGCGGGAGGGTGGGTTGCTGGCATGCGAGCCAATCAAAATCTTCCCAGTGCTTCACCCAAGGCCTGGTTACCTAGCAACAGAAAACGTTTTTATCGGTGTTGCCGCTTATCGGGCGATTCTTACTGCGATCAGTTTTCATGTTGTTGGGAGAGGATGTGTTGTTTGTTTGTTGCGTTGCGTTGCTGTGATATTTTAACCGGTCCGTTTGTTTAGTGTTTATTGAATTTAGAGTATTCTTTGTTGTATATAGCGTGTTGTTTTAGTGTGTTATTTTTTGTACATAATTTTCTGTGTTCTGCTTGAGTATGTCGTGTGCTTGTGTGAAGAATGTCAAGCACAGGAGTTAATACTCGAGATGACAATGTACCAAAGAGGCCATGCACTAAAAGAAAAAGGAATTCTTCTCAAAGGACAAACGCGGGAGATGGTTTGTTCTGAGCGCAAATTATTTAAGCAAGAGAGAAACAATGGGGTCCAATAATTTCTGTAAATAAAGTTCTGGACAGGACTGCTGCTGCTGTCGGCGTGTCTAAGAACACTATTGTTACCATGGGGAAAGAAGAATATAATGTGGTAGAAATAAATCAATGCGAGGCTTCAAAACTGGAAACCCCAGGAAAGAAGAGGAATATCAGTAAACGCGTAACAAATTTAGATACCTTTCAGCAAGACGCTATTCGTCGCCATATTTACTCTTATTATAGGAGGAAAGTTCATCCCACTGTAAGGAAAGATTCGGGACTTTTTTAAGGTGGGAAAACATCTTTAAGGACAGTCATAAAATCTCTGGGATTCTCATACAAAAAATTAATTGGCGCAAAATAAAGTAAAGTATGGAGGCATATGGGGATGTGGAGGTAGGGCTCCACACATTCTCGACCTCGACCTAGGCCATATTATGGAGGTGATGCGGTGATGTGGTTCACCAACCGCTTTTACCCCAGGTTTGCCCCAGGTACTCACTTGGGTTGAGTCGACCCCGGAGCCGGTTGGGATATTTGATTGATTGATTTGTTGTTTTAAGTCCACGTTATGCACGGGAAGGCTAATCGGGACTGGACCTGCAGTTTAAAGTGGGATCCGAACCACTGTGCCATGTGCTTCCACCGGGTATCGAACCCGGGACCCCTTGTTTACAAGGCGACGACGTTACCACTACGCCATCGGGGATCATTTCTTCCTTCATAAAACGTAGCTGCAAAAAATGTTTATTTTAGTCTATTTCTTATATTTTTCAATTATATAAATTTATAATATTCCATTGTATGTATACTTATAAACAAATAGCATAACTGTATATTAATTCATGTAGGGCAAAAAGCTGTTTTTGTTGTTCGGAATCAATGTAAAAAAAATGTAAGCTTAATTGTAACCCTACTTTAATAATAATAAATAATAATAATTTGAAAGAGTTCCACAATCCACCGTGGGTCTCCCGCATGAAAGTCAGACACCCCACCAACTGGACTTTGTGCAATTCAGTTGCGGTATAATTGAAAGACGGGCACTAACGGCGACTTTGGAAAGAAATGATTATTGGAAGTGTATATACAGAATGGGTTGAAAAGGTAACCTGTAAACAATGCTCGTTTCGTTAATTCGTTCATGTTGTAAGGGAGATGGAAATGAAGAGAGGAAACAATAACACATTCATCATTGTTGTCATCATTGTTATTCCGTTTTCCTCGACACAGCGTCAGACGGCTGCACTGCGTACAGTACCGTACCGTATGATATGACAACACCGTGACGCGTGTTCCTTCAGCTCTCAATACCAAACTAATTTTGCGGCAGGTTCAACCCTCCTCACGACGTCCATATATGTCACTGGCACCCTTTGAACAAACTGTTCCGATGTTGTGTTAAAATGAAGCAAAAATTAAGCAAGTCGCTAGTATTCTTTAATTTCATTGGCATTGGCTAAAGGTTGCATGCGTGTTTCTTGCCTTCTTTATTCTCAACATCGCACCCCATAAATTGCATTCCTCACTCATATATGATTAATCCTGGTGACCACGATGCAGCTCATCTACCCGTGGTGCGCTAGCTGGATTCGATGCTTTACTTTCAAACGATGGAAATGTCCAATGCAGCAAGCTCGTGCCATCTAGTGGTAAAAAATTGAACCTTGTTTACTGATCCGTGTTCATAGACACGTTTTTTAACATCATGTTCCTCCAGGTTTGGCGACCATCAACATGTGAACTGTCAGATTGATTGCGAAACTCCATACTTTTTTATTGCTAAAAGGATGCTTTCGCCATTCTGTATATTTAATCATACCGTTGTCGACCGGTTTCACAGAACCATTAAGCCACACTGTGTGGCAACACAAAAGAGAAGACAAAGCAGATCTAATAAAGAAAAGCGTGGTCATTTAACAGAAATGTGTGTAATTCGGCTAGGAAATGCGGGACGTAAAGGTGAAAATTGTTCGAATTATTGGACACCGGACCAGTGATTAATATTTGAGCTACAGGGCTGAAGCGCGCTCTCTCCTGTGGCAAGCGTGGTGATTATTCTGTGAAGTTATCACTAGCTGTGAAGGAAGAGGAGTTAACACGTAATGGAATAACGGATGAGGTTGCCACTGATCTGAGACGAGCAGCGTGCGACAATCAAGATTTCATTGGTCGTATCCTAACTGTAGGTGGCGCCTCAGTAGCTACAATTCAAATCCGTAGTTTCTTTAATATGCTAGTGAAATTGTGTATAAAATTAACTATAATATAAAACAAAACACGAGCAACAGATCAGTCCCAACTTATTTGTGCACTTGTAGAGGCTTGAGTAAAATATCTACTTATCAATAATATAATTAGTGTTTTTGTCGCTTAACTTAGTGCTGTATTTGGTACAGGGCTGTGGTCAGTCTCTAAAATAGGTAATTATTGCTATTCCTTTTCAAACATTGATTGATTTCAGCCGCCAAATTTCCATCCAATTCTTGTGCAACCTAGAAGCACTTTATGAATTAAGCTTTTTGTTTTGGAGGAAGGCTCACTCAGTGGCGTACTTCTGACTTCATTTCGGGAGGTAGGCTTTTGTGGGGGATGCAAATTTGCATATGTTATCAGTCAGTAAATTAAATTATTGTCTGGTGGTTGTAAGTACCTGAGAATATCGGTTATAACCTAGTTAATTAAAACGTATGATAACATTTAAAAGTAATTCAGAAACAGTACAGTACATATAATTACATTCTAAGAAGAACTAAAGTAGTACAGTAGAGTAACACTGAAACTTGACCAAATTTTTATTTCCAAGTTCAAACTTAATGTCCACCTAACCTACGTATATAAGTTTCTTGTGAACACTTTAATGCATGTAAAATATTAGCACTATGCCATTAGAACTAAAGTGGGAAACAGTCTGCTCTTGTATCTGTTTGGTGAGGCTGATCAGTTGCGGAATGGTGTCTTTCCTTAATCCACAAGGCTGCATACTTTTCGGTAGGGAACTCTTGGATGACTGGACCATTAATGGACACTAAATATTTTTCAATTGTGTTTGTTACGTCGTTAAGAAATTTTGTAAGGGACCGGCAGAAATAGGTAACGGTTTTGAAATGTGTTTATAAAGACAACAATTAATGTTTTGCAAGGTTTAATAATAAACATTGCTACAAAAATAATTGCCATTTTCAGGACTTACATTAACTTTTCTTTGTTTTGAAAATTGTGCCCAATAAATGATGACCTCCATTCCTTACACATTCATGTAGCCTTGCCTTTAAGTTGGACGTCGCACTCATGAGTATTTCATTCGGAATTGCCGCTATATCGTTGCGAATAGCTAACTTGAAAGCACCAATTGTTGTTCAAATGGTTCAAATGTTCAAAAATGGTGTTTACCTTTGACACAATTGGATTGTTGTGTGAGGTCTCTCAACGGCGGAGTGGGGGGAGTGCTCATTGGGTTCGTCGTTCAACGCCATTTCAGTTAAGATGGAGCAGTTCCCTGGCTACCTCGCTCCCCGGATCTGAAGATGTGTGATTATTTCCTCCGGGGCTACCTCAAATCAAAAGTTGAAAGACCTCACACAATTGGTGATCTCAAGTTAGCTATTCGCAATGAGATAGTGGAAATTCCGTCACTTATGGGACACAATTTTCAAAACAAAGAAAAATTAATGTATGCACTGAAAATGGCAATTGTTTTTGTAGCAATGTTGATTATTGAACCTTGCATTACATTAATTGTTGTCTTTATAAACACATTTCAAAACCGTGTTTTCTTCCTGTCCCTGTGCTATTTACTTTCAATTTCATTGTTTGAGGGGAATAAAAACATCCCTGGCAGAGATAGAAATTATTTTCGTAGGTGAATAAAAAAATGTTGGGGGGGGGGGAATTCCCAGCATCCCCCGCGCGTTAATTCGCACACTGCGTAGAAGGCAGTTTTGGAAAGTAAGAGACTAAATGGCGTACTGTACATTCAAAACGAGTCGCAACAGATGCGCAGACCAGCTACCTAAACGATCGAAACAGGAGTTTATCAGCACCGCACAAAAGAAAACTTTCTTCTATCGATATCGTTGCTTAGTTTCGCCCTGATCGATATGTAAAAATCGCCATATTGAGAAAACTGCCCAAAATCTCAGTAAAGTACGATGGGAGTGTCGTGCATCTACTTGATATCTGAACTATGCATTATTCAGAAGGTACTCCATTCTTGCTGATGCTGTATTCTCAAAAGTGGCTGAAGAAAAAAAGAGTTTTCCTGAGAAATATGCACAAGATAAGTATTCAGAAAGGGATCGTTAGTTTCCCTTCTCTTCAGTTGCTGAATAACAACAGCAGATGATGGCTCTTAACGATGCATGGCAACGAAATCGAGTCTACGCTTTCATGGACTAGGAAAGGCCAGCGCCAGCCGCAAAGGATCATGGTCATCTCCCAGACATCCTCTGGCCAAGGTCTGCACAACCGACCATCCATCAACGTCCAAGGTTCATTCCTAATGCAAGTTCTTTATCAGAAATGTGTATTCTCCTTCGTTCTTCCCCCTTGCACCGGACTAAATGGATACTTTAAGGAGAGCGGGATTCTGGGAAGAATGGTTCCCAACTGTCAGAGTCGAGTCCTGGGGATTCATCCACAGAGCTGTGGATTTGTAGCATTATCTTCCAGCTTTCCTTCCTCGTCTTTCGTTTGAAAGAATTCGGTTTCTTGATAAGAGGAATATTGAAGATTTCCCTTGCTTTACGAGTCTTTTAACCATAATCCGACACGTACAACCAGTGGGCTCAGATGGAAAATTTTGTAAAGGCGGTCAAAATCAGACGGTAATATCTTGAGGTGGGATACGTGTAAGCGAAAACCATGACGTCATGTATATGTGCCATCAAAATGTAGAAGATACAAAAAGGAACAAAATAAAAGCTGAGAAAGAGAAAGATAAAAGAAACTTGATAGAGATTTAGAAAATGAATAAAATGATATCAGGGTAAAGGTGATTCGTTTGTATTTCGGTATTTTACGTCGCTTCTCTTCCATGTAGGTTAATCGCGACGATGGTGATGAGTGATTAGATTAAATTAATAAAGGGACAGTAATATTGAAAAGCAAGCTGGACCCCTATTCTGAACATCTGTATTACACCTGTTGATTTTAAACATTATCTGAATTCTCTAAAGGGTTTATTTGAACTGAAATAATGGAGAATTACCACCTCAGTTATATTCATTCCCACTTTCCCACTTTGCGTGCCAATCTTTCGTCATTGGGGAGAAACTACATATATCATTTTAAAGGGGGGTGGTTATTGATTCATCACTTAGGTCTTCCGGAATTCTTTACTGCTGTCATTTGAAAATTTGATTTTCCCAAAATTTTGGAAGGGGATGTAGCCCCATCAGCTTCCTCCTGTGCGTACGCCAGTGACCTGAAGGACATGCACATGATGTATTATACTTTCGTTCACCTTTTTTTTTACAAAACATGCACTTAGCAGGTTGCAATGCTTTTGACATAAGTGATAGATTAATCTTCTATATTGTTGTAAGCCCGTTTTACCTGGGCTTTGAGGTACAGGGAAGTTTCATTTAAACATTTTAGGTAGAGCTTAATAATGTTTGATGGCTGAACCTGCTCCGTAGGAGGGTAGAGATATGGAAAGTTGGTGTAAAAGGTTATTCACGCTTGTTCATACCTGGTAGATGTGTGTGGTGTCTTGTCCTAATGCTTCTCGCAGACCGAATCGTGAAAGTTCCAAGGTTCTATCCAGCGACCCTCAGTTCACCAAGCCAAGCGATCCCTTGCGCCTTGTAGCATGCTAGGCAGCGGTAACTCCGTGTTCCATCGTCGTAGTTAGCAGTGTAACGTGTTGTAGAGTAATCGGACTAGTTATCCATGTAGCGTCGATGAGTGTCAGAATCAAAAAAGCGCTAGCTCCGGGTAGGAGCTTGCTTTTATCATTCTAGGCGTCGAAAGGTTGTTAAACCTTTCAAACGCGGTAGATCCTGTTTAGATCCACGCGTTTGCCTTTCCAGTTCCTGGTTTTTACGGAAGTTACAAGCTAGCGCATTCTTGAGATCGCTCGCTGGTCGGACAACTTCAGGAAATGAACAAGTGTGAATATTAACATGACGAGGTTTTCTCGGTCTAATGGTCTCCATATCTCTACATTCCCCTTGTTGAAATACTCGAACCACTCTGTGATGGTCGACTACTTCGGCTGGAGTAGATTATATTTAAAAATTAGGATTTATTAACAAATCAAACGTGTAGAAGACCAATACAGGAAACCAATTAGTAGAAGAATCACATCACCATAAAAAAAAAAATTGAAATCACCAAAATAGTCATATCATATCGTGGCACCAAACACCGTTGAGAAAAAAATATAAAAACACGTAGAATAATAAAAAGAATTAAATTGTAGGTCATAGCCTCATATAAACTCAAAAAGTACGAGCACAAGAACTAAGTCTTGAGGCATGGATAAAAATAATGACAGAAGCGTAACACTGAACTAGTTTTGTTTGAGTGATGACAGCACAATAAAAAAAAAACAACAGCACATGTCAGCACAGTGTGAGAAAACGCCGGGAACCGCAAGCGGTTGTTTTTTTTTTTTTTTTATGTTTGTTGAGTTCAAAGTACACTCGGCGGATCATACACAATGCTGGGCGGAGCCTTGAGGTATGTTACCTATGGCAACTCTGTAAACTGCATGCCGCCATAGGCTGGACGTGCTGTGCAGCTGACGATAATAAAAAAAAAACACAAAAGAAAGAGACGTATCTCTAATCCAATATGGGTAGTACCCATGGGCACTAACTTTGGCACTGTAAATGACATATGTTTGTATTAATTGCGTGTGCCTTACGGTACTTGAAATAGCTGAGCACCGGAACACTTGTAGCCGATGTAAGATAACAATAAGTATCATGTGTCGTCGGGAAACCAGAGCAGAATGCACTCAGTGGGCGGGGCCTGTCGATGAAGATCGCCGTGACGTCAGTGAAGTTGAGTCTGGAAGTCAAATTTGCGATGGCGCTTTGGGTCAAGAGACGTCCTGGGTAAAGCGCTCCACATCTGGGTCGCGGCGTGGAAGATGGAAAAATCAGCCATGGGGTCCAGACGGGAACGGGTCCTTGTTGGTGCTGGAATTCCACAAGATCATTGTTGGTCTCTGCGATGAGCCTAGGTCTGTCGCTCGATGGTACAAGCCGGTGGTGTCATGGGTCCAGTAACATCCGTGGCGATGAGATAATGAAACAAGCGTAAAAGGAAAAATTAGGAAAAAACAAAAGGTAGTGGAGCAGATTTACAATAAGTGATGACGGGTTATAAAATCGATTGAAAAGGGACTTTCAGTTAAAACTGGTGAATTATTTTGGGGGGAGGGGAGGTAATATCTAATTGGAATGACGGCGAAGGGGCGTTATTACTTGTATGATGTAGAGTTTTGAAGGGGGCCTGTTTATGATTAACAGGTTTACCTGAGGAAAAGTTCGCCGGGGCAACGGGGGGGGGGGGGGAGTAGGTGGAATAATTCCATGTTGTAAGGAAAGTTCGCCGGGGCGCAACGGGGGGGGGGGGAAGTTTGAATAGTCGGCTTAGCCGGGAATGAAATGAGAAGAAAGGGGAATTCAGCGATAATAGAACGAACTAAGTGATTACGAGACATTTCCTTCTGTAATATGTGTAAATGTCGTTTATAAAAACAATTGCAAGAATTTTACGTGTCTTGTGGACAAAGGTTTAAGCGCCTTCGATTCGCTGCTAATAAAAAAAAAATTGAAAAAGAAGTGAAAAGAGTAAGTAATAGATTTGTGTAATAGTTCATTGAAAAATAGAGTAGGTTTTTAATTTCATGGGATATGAGCTATATCATGTTGTATGCTATCAATATTTGAACTATAAAATTAAAGAAGAGAGTGGGAACATTTGCCTATATTTATATGCTTTATTAACATATTTAGTGCATTGCAGCTTTCAAAGAAGCAGTTCGCGGTACACCTGAGCGTAAATAAAAAAAATTGCTATGGCCAAAAAGCCAAATGTTCAAGCAAGTTCTACGCAGTTCATTTGTTCTTTAGATCATTGATCTTGTTCTATCTTAGTTCATTCGTTCTTTCTTTATTTCTTTGTACTTTTTTCTTCATTTGAGCGTATATGTACCAGCAAATGGGGGAAAAAAAATATTTGCTAGTTCGGATCATAAACACACTAAGTACTTATTAGTCAAATCAGCTAAGTGATATGTTCTGACTATTACCATGCGTTTAAACGCAAATTATAAAATTACATTAAAATATCTGTAAGAAAATAATTATTAGGCAAGAAATGTATTATAAATGTTCCGACGATTGAGATAGCATTCTGTAATCCTGATCTTGTTAAAATTAAAAATGACCATGTTGTATTAAAAATAAAAATGAGTTCGTTCTAACGCAGAAATGCAGTGCGTGCACGAGAAGTGGAAGGAGGAGGGGGGGAGGTGGATGAGCGTGAGAAAATGCTGGATCATGCATGTGCAATGTACGCAACGAGGAGCAAGGAGGCTAAAGCGAGTGACAACGGAATGGCGTGTTAATGAATGTTAGTGGGGTTATCATGGCACTAATCGTAGCGGGCTTTAAGTCTAGAAATAGTGATAGTGTCAGTCTTTTGCTTACTTCTCCCGTCGATGAAAGTTACCTCGTAGGAATTCTCGTTAACTTTACGAAGAATAGTTCCTTTGTACTTATAAGAGGACGCAAAGGCTTTTGACACGCCTGGAGTTGGAGTGGCATCTAGAATCCATACATGTTGTCCTGGTGAGTACTGTATTTTCCTAGAAGTGCTGTCTACGTACTTTTTCTGCTGTTCGTAACGCTTGTTCAAGTTGTCATGAGCGGTCGTACGTATGGAGGTCAGGAGTTCAAGTCTCTGTGCGTTCGTCTGGGAAACATTGTCGGGGTTCGAAGGAAGGACTGCGTCAGCTAAGATCCTTGGGTTGTAGCCAAACAAAGTAAAATACGGGCTCTGGAGGGATCCAGAATGGATTGTAACGTTGTGGCTGAACGCTGCGCTAGCTAGATAATCACACCATGAATCCTTCTTTTCTAACACAAAGACTCTCATAGCTTTCTTTAAGTAACTAAATGAACTCTCAACTAATCCATTCGTGAAATGGGCACAAGTATCTACGTATTTTAGTTGTACACCTGTAATATTAGCTAACTCTCGTAAGAGTAAACTTGAATTGGGCGTTGAACGATCTAAATAGATCGTCTCTGGGATGCCATGGACTAAAAAGACTTTCTCAACTAAAGCTGTTGCTATGTTTTGTGCATCGTGATTAGCCAAAGGAGCTGTAATTACGTACCTTGTACAACTATCGACTACTGATAGGAAATATTTGTATTTGTGCGTTTTTGAAGAGACTAAAGGACCACATACGTCAATATGGATTCGTTGGAAAGGATTTTGGGCTGGTTGAAATGTTTGCAGCGTATGCGGTTTAGAGCCTTGTGGTTTCTTTGAAATCTGACAAGGGATGCAATGTCTAACCTTATCGTACACAAATTTCTTCATATTAGGGAAGAAGTAGCGCATAAGCATTAAATTATATGTCTTTTGTGCACCTTGGTGACTTCCGTTCATTTTGTGTGCATGAATAAGGTCGAAAACTTGATTTCTTAATGCATGAGGAATACAAAGTCTATCCCTATTACCAGTTTTGATTTTATTAGTCCTGTATAAGACTCCATTTTTGAGTACATAAGAATACGAAAGCTTTTCTAGTTTAGGGTCACTAGCTTTATCTTTGTTTTCTAATACATCAATAATGTCTCTGAAATAGGGGTCTTTACGTTGTTCTGAACTAATATCAAAATCTGCTGCTTGTGCATGAAATACTTGATGGAAGAATAGATCATCATCATCATCATCATCTTTCTTGTCATGATTAGTCTTGTCAAGCGGTAAACTTGCACGGGAGAGTGCATCCGCAAGTTCATTTTTACTAGCGCTGACATGCCTTATTTCGAAATCAAAATTCTGAAAATAAAGGGCTCTTCTTCCTAAAATAGAACTATGGTGTTTAGTTGAACGAAGATAAGATAAGTCTTTATTGTCTGTGAGAACCACAAAATGTTGATTCATAAGAAAAAATTTGAAAGTTTTCAGTACGTAATATGCACCTGCAATTTCAAGTGAAAATGTGTCAGCTCTTTTCTCTGTGTCTGTTAAGGCTCGTGAACAATAGGCACATGGATGTAAATTTCCTTCGTCATCAGGCTGTAACAGCGATCCTCCGATGCCAATTCCGCTCGCATCAATGTATACATATGAGGGGCGTTTAGGGTCATAAGGGCGGAGGATAGGGGCGGACGTGATCATTTCTTTCAGTGTTTCGAAGCTTTTCTGGTGTTCATCAGTCCATTGAAACTTAACATTCTTTTTAAGAAGCTTAAATAAACATTCTGTTGGTCCTGCAAAACCTTGCACAAATCGTCGAATGAAATTGACAAGTCTTAGAAAACTACGAAGCTTGCGTTTGGTGGTAGGGGTGGGATATTCCAAAATAGCTTTAAGAATGTGTTCTGAAATTTTAACTCCCTTTTGAGATACCAAATTACCAAGGACTTTAACTTCGGTAAAAGCTAGCCTACACTTAGAGGGTGATAATTTAAGGGATGCTGTTCGTAACTTTTGAAACACTCTGTCCAGTATGTTAAGCATGTGTGGGAGATTTGAACTGTAAATAATAATATCATCAGTGTAAACAGAAAGTTCTGAACTGTCTATTCCGCTAAGGGCAAGTTCGCTTACGCGATTCATTACACCAGGGGATGTTTTCAATCCCTGGCATAACCTAGCATACCTAAAACTACCCAGATTGTTAATAGAAAAGGCGGTAATGTCTTTAGAACGTTCTGTTAATCCAACCTGAAAAAATGCACTGGACATATCTAAAATTGAGTAATATTTCTTTCCAGCCATCTCTGTCATGATGGTTTTTATGTCTGGGGATTGCAAGGAAATCGGAGCTATTATCCTATTTAAATCGCGGAGGTCAGAGATAAAACGGTAAGTCCCATTGGGTTTCTTAACTAATAGGACTGGGTGTCGATAGGGACTCCCTTCACAGCGCTCTATAACACCTTGGTCTAGTAACTTCTGAACTTCCTGTTTCATGGGTTCTCGGTAATGAAAAGGAATAGGGTAGGTTTTGGCATACACTGGGGTGTCATCTGTCAGTTTGATATCGTATTCCAAAACATTAGTTTTCGTTAATTTATCCCCTGGCCAGAGAAAAATATCTGCATACGTGTATGCGAGCTTTAGGATTTTTTCTCTTTCTTCTCGGGGAATATCAGGGTTAACTGTGAGGAGGGAGGGGTCAAATTTCTTTTGACTTTCACTAAGTTGTTGCTTTACTGTAGTATTTTCATTACAAGAGTATGAAAATGCAACATCTTCACTTTTATGTTCCCAAACGGAAGTAACGTCAGTTAAAATTTCACATGTCGATATTTCGCCTACTATTGTGTCACTTTCCAAAGTGATTGTGGTTTCCGTAGGGTTGTGTATGTGAATGACAGGTGACTGCGGGTTTACTGCAGCATTGGGAAGGACTACTGGATGCTGGCTCATAAGGGAAGCAGATGGTGTGAAAAGTACAGGCTTATGGTTATTAGGTGTCGTAGTGGTAATGTTCAAATTGATATAAGTCTCTGTTCGTGGACTTAACTGAACTGTGTTTGAAAGGGTAGCTTTTCCCTCATACACATTTGCATTCTCAATTTGAGTAAATATGTCATGCGACAGCTGGTGAGTCTTGTACTTTGATCTTAAAATACTATAATTTGGAGTACGTCCTAAATGACAAAGAGTTATTGTGTTGTCTTTCAACGACATTTCGCACCTCTGCGTTCGTAAAAAGTCATTTCCTAAAAGGGGAGGGACGTTAGTTGAATCTACTATTCTAAATGGGTGCGAATATTTACGCTTTCCAATTATGATAGGAAGAACTACAATTTCAGACACACTCAGTTTCGATCCGGACACACCTTGGATTGTGGATTGTACTTTGTATGTTTTTCTTTCAGTAGGGAGAAGATGGGAAGGATAAATTGAGATTTGGGAACCCACGTCAATAAGTAAATCTACCTGTTTTCCTTGTATGCTACTATTAATAAAGTATAGGCCATTTCTCTCAATTATAGGAACTTTATCTAATCTGGTATTATCTTCGATTTCGTTCCTGCAAGTCGAAGACGATTTTAGTTTAAACTACTCTCTCGTTGTGGCTTGTAAAAGCAGTTGTCGCTCTCGTGATTATAACGACCACAAAACTTGCAGGCTGAGGTATTTGCATCGTCGCGATTAGCCTGATCTCGACGTTGAAACCTCTTGTTACCATTACTTCTGAACTGGCCTCTTGAGTTCGATCGAAAGTTACCTCTGTGATTAGCTCTAGAATTATTATTATTTCTGTAGGAAGAGGACTTATTATTCCCCTTGTTGAAACCTCTGTTATGTGCGTTTTGATTAGCCGTTTTCGCAAATTCCAGCACATTTGAGCAAAGATTGAAGAGAGAACTTGCATTCATCTCCTCGGTTGAGTGCAGAGCTAACGTCGAGATTTGTGACGAAAGTTTGTTTATTTCGTCACCAGAGGTAGCACTTGGAGCGTGTTCTACTCTGGGTACGGCTGGTGTCGCCGCGCAGCGGGCACTATCAGAACTCGGTATATGATACATTCCTTGATACACTGTGTGGGAACTAGTATTTACGAGAGCCGGATTGGACTGTGGACTTTGGACTTGATGTGTCAATGGTGGGAGAGAAGGAGATGGACACTGGTTGTATGGTACAAAGTGCTGAGCTGGGTTGTGTGCACTACTGGGGAGGGGGGGATAGACCTGTGCATGCGAACAGCTGTGAAGTCGTGTCGGGATGAATGTCTGGGGCAAGCTCGCCTGAGCGATGGCCTGATCAATTTCCAATTTCTCTTCCAACATACGGGAATTAATTAATGACTGCTGGCGTTCGAAATTCTGCAGGTGGGCAATTAATTCTTCCGTTCTAGCAAAATGCTTGTTGGTTAAACAGCCAATGTATTTGGCTCGCAGTCCCGTGATGATGTAAGAGAGAGTTTGTTCTTCAGTGGCGTTCGGGAAGTATTGCTGGACTAATGCCTTTTTAGCAATAACGTAGGTGTGAATGGGCTCAGTTACCACCTGTTTTCTCTGGAGAATTATCTGTACAGGATCTGCTGACAAGTATGATCCCTTAAATAGCGTATTTAGCTCGTCTTTGATATGGGTGTATGTCAAGTCTACAAAATTGGGTCGTTTCTGTATGTCATGAAAATAAGTTAAAGCGGTGTCCGTCAAAAATAAAGGTAACATCTCTTTACGCTTAGCTTCCGACCATCCTGCGGCGTGTGCTACATTTTGAAACTTAAGGAAAAATGAGTCAATGTGCGTAGGGTCATTTCCGCTAAATGGTGCCGGGTATAATGCAGTTGGAATTTGGGTGGCCATTTTAGTCGTGGGAATTTCTACAGCTACGTTACCAGAACTATTAACAGTGTTAGAGGAAGTTGAAACGGGAGCCGGGGTACTCGCTAAGGGTTGGGGTTGGTTTTTGTTGGGTGTTTGTAGTCCAAGGACAAATTGAGGGTAATTTCTATTAGCAGACCTTAACCGTGTTAGTGGAGGGGAGGGAATTGGGGTTAAAGGTCGTGAATTTATTGGATTTGCCGTGATTGCAGTTGCTAACTCTATGATTTGGTCGAGGGAGGAATCTAGGTGTTCGTGCAACGCTATCTGTGACGTATTCATAAACGAAGGTTCGTCGTGCTGACCAAAGAACAAATGAAAGTATGGGTTATACAGTTATTTATGTCATTAATATATCGCTGGTCAAATAAGCATAAGCAAGTGTTCTCATTTCTGTGTGAATGATGCTTGAATACATGTTATGCAGAAGAACTAGATTTTGTTGAAAAAGGGGGGGGGGCTCGGCATAAAAGAAAAAGAGGGGTTGTTTTCCATAAGGTAATACACAAAATTGTCACTGGGTCTGACGCATCTTAAGCGTACTGTGGGAGTATGAATTGGAATTACTAAAAATTTACTTTAAAAATGCTCCCAAAGTGGGAGGGAGGGGTGGGAGGGAATAATTTAATGTAAAGCAATTCGTACAGGAGGGTACTTAATTGCAAAAAGGCCTGAAGCAACTCCACCATGTTGTATTCCCGTTTTACCTGGGCTTTGAGGTACAGGGAAGTTTCATTTAAACATTTTAGGTAGAGCTTAATAATGTTTGATGGCTGAACCTGCTCCGTAGGAGGGTAGAGATATGGAAAGTTGGTGTAAAAGGTTATTCACGCTTGTTCATACCTGGTAGATGTGTGTGGTGTCTTGTCCTAATGCTTCTCGCAGACCGAATCGTGAAAGTTCCAAGGTTCTATCCAGCGACCCTCAGTTCACCAAGCCAAGCGATCCCTTGCGCCTTGTAGCATGCTAGGCAGCGGTAACTCCGTGTTCCATCGTCGTAGTTAGCAGTGTAACGTGTTGTAGAGTAATCGGACTAGTTATCCATGTAGCGTCGATGAGTGTCAGAATCAAAAAAGCGCTAGCTCCGGGTAGGAGCTTGCTTTTATCATTCTAGGCGTCGAAAGGTTGTTAAACCTTTCAAACGCGGTAGATCCTGTTTAGATCCACGCGTTTGCCTTTCCAGTTCCTGGTTTTTACGGAAGTTACAAGCTAGCGCATTCTTGAGATCGCTCGCTGGTCGGACAAGTTCAGGAAATGAACAAGTGTGAATATTAACATGACGAGGTTTTCTCGGTCTAATGGTCTCCATATCTCTACAATATATATAAAAATGGATGTATGTGTGTGTGTGAGTATTTGTTCCGGCATAACTCTCGAACGCTTGGAGCAATTTCAACCACACTTGGTACACGTATCACTTGCAATCTGGAAAGAAATACTGTGTGCGTAAGACACCCCTGGCATCCCTAGGAGTAGGGGTGGGAAGGGGACATAAAATAGCATTCTGTTGGGAGGCATTTTTGTGTCATATCCTGCAAGTTATGCTTCCTGCTACACAGCACGGCGACGTTGGTTGCCTACACAGAAAGTACGATATTGCTGCCCTTGAGCAGTTTCAACCACACTTGGTACACATGTCACTTACAATCTGGAAAGAAATACTGTTAGGGTAAGACACCCCTGGCACCTCTAAGGGAGGGGGTGGGAAGGGGACATAAAATAGCATTCTGTTGGGAGGCATTTTCGTGTCATATCCTGCAAGTTATGCTTACTGCTACACAGCACGGCGAAGTTGGTTGCCTACACAGAAAGGCTCCCCTGGCACCGCTAGGGGTGGGGGTTGGAAGGGGTGACATGTAAAACGACCGATATTAGTGTGGAATCCATAGTTTTAGGGGTCGCTAAGATGAATAGTGACACTCCCAATGCCGTTCAACTCTAAGTTCATTTTACGCTATAGTTAGAATTGAGGACTAAAAGTGGTAAACGTTGTAAGTGCCAAAAGCAAAAGTGTTGGGAAATCGCATCGTTGGGCACATCAGCCCGTAAGAACGTGCACACTAGTGACCTCTTTACACGCCCCTTGAACTACTTAGAGAGCTACCAGCCACATTTCACGTAAAGCATGGCATACCAATTTTAGTCTTCAATTCATTATTTTCCTGTCTAATAGAATTGGGATAAATAAATACCCGGACAACGCCAGCCAATCAGCTAGTATCATTACAATTGTAAGGATTGGTTGTGGGAACGGCTTAGGGAGAAGTTTTTAACTTTTACCTCTTTCACCAGAGCTTAGTTAATTGCTTGAAGTTATAAAGTGCATCAAGAGTTTCTCATTCCAATGATACAATATATTTAAGTTAATAGTTAAGGCAAATGAGAAACAAAAAATATTAACACGGTTGCAATATGTGTTGAATATGTAAATGAAATATGATATTCTCACACGCTTCTCTGTTTAGCAAACTAATTAATTGGTTCATCTTCGTTACTACGTTATGTTACATTTGTTTTTTTCCTTGTTACTGCGCATACTATATATGTTCTCATAAATACTAATTTGACATCTACGTGACACGTTGTATATTTTTTATTCAACTTACATTATAGCTGATGTTCGTGTACAAGTAAGTCTCAGAGTGATGCCACATAGGGATATTTATTTTCACAACAGTGCTGCCAAAGGGGGGAAGAGGAAAGGAGGCCCTCTGTCGACCATTCCGCTCCCCATAAAACAAAGAAAGCTGACAGGGCAAAGCTAGTCCCAATATGCACTTTCTTTGGTATTCAAGGTTTGCAACGATACTTCACACTGAATATATATTGTACGCGAAGGATGAGCAGACTTTAAAACAATTTTAAAATTAAATTGCAAGCCCTCAGCGCTCAACTGGTTTTCATAATGTTATTATACTTACATTGCAAAAATTAAAGAACACAACTCAACTTCCAAAATATTATTTCACTTTATAAGATTTGATATAAACTCATTTTCGATTTCTAACACAAGACATTTTAAGTAAATCTTGTTACATATAACAAAAACGAATCGAAATCAACAACTTGAAACAAATATCGACATTGATACAGCGTTCTAAATCTCAATAGTTCCCTGTTAATTTTATAAACCAAGTAAATATTAGTTATTTGTGAATGTAGAAGACAGTCACAGGTTATATTAAATTTTTCTGTCCCACTCCCAGCAAATATACAAAACGTTTGAATTTTGAACGTACTGTGCACCGGAACGGGGCTCAATGGTAGCTTTTTTATCCTTTTTATCGTGTAGCCGTATGCTTCGCCCGAATGCCGTACGTTATCACAATACCGCACTTTACTGGTCTAATTAAGAATTTGATGGCGATATTCACAGGCAAAGTACATCTTCTCCATTACTGCGCGTATGGAACAAACTACGGAGCATAGAGGTTGCATTGGTGAATGCTTTAGTTTGTAATTGTACAAATGTCTATAGCTCTTTCTAGTATTACGGCGGGCGACCTACATGAGAGCAAGATAAGTAGGGAACAGGGAATACGCTGCAGAACAACCACAGTGGTGGCACCGAGAGTTACGACGTCGCGTAAGGAGGTGCTGCACGCACTTCGTCCTACAGGCTGCTATGTTTCTAGTCGCGCCGGATTGGTCGCTTCCCCGCCCGCCGTAAGACCAGATAATAGCTGTAGTGTCACTTGATAGCTTTGCACGGTGTCATCTGTCTTTTTCTGCGATTGAGGAGACAGCGAAACGGATTAATCGCGAAGTGAATTAGAACGAAACCAAACAAGAGCGAAGAAATAAGCGCAATGTATTAAGTGCGCAACTGAATAATAGCGAAGAAATGAGCGCGATGTATTACGTGCGAAACGGAATAATAGCGAAGAAATAAGTGCTATGTATTAAGTGCGAAACTGAATAAGAGCTAAGGAATAAGAGCGAAGAAATAAAAGCGATGTATTAAGTGCGAAACGGATTAATAGCGAAGAAATAAGCGCGATGTTTTAAGTGTGAAACGGAATGAGAACACAGAGATAAGCGCAATGTATTAAGTACAAAAGGGAATGAGAGCGAAGAAATAAGCGCGATGTATTACGTGCGAAACGTAATAATAGCGAAGAAATAAGCGCGATGTATTAAGTGCAAAACTGAATAAGAGCGAAGGAATAAGAGCGAAGAAGTAAGCGTGATGTATTAAGTGCAAAACTGAACAAGAGCGAAGAAATAAGCGCGATGTATTAAGTGCGAAACGGAATAATAGCGAAAGAATAAGCGCGATGTATTAAGTGCGAAACTGAATAAGAGCGAAGAAATAAGCGCAATGTATTACGTGCGAAAGGTAATAATAGCGAAGGAATAAGCGCGATGTATTAAGTGCGAAACTGAACAAGAAGGAAGAAATAAGCGCGATGTATTACGCGCGAAACGGAATAATAGCGAAGGAATAAGCGCGATGTATTAATCGCGTAACTGAACAAGAGCGAAGAAATAAGCGCGATGTATTACGTGCGAAACGGATTAATAGCGAAGGAATAAGTGCGATGTATTAAGCGCGTAACAAGAGCGAAGAAATAAGCGCGATTTATTACGTGCGAAACGGAATAACAGCGAAGGAATAAGCGCGATGTATTAAGTGCGATACTGAACAAGAGCGAAGAAATAAGCGCGATGTATTAAGTGCGAAACGGATTAATAGCGAAGGAATAAGCGCGATGTATTAAGCGCGTAACAAGAGCGAAGAAATAAGCGCGATGTATTACGTGCGAAACTGAACAAGAGCGAAGGAATAAGCGCGATGTATTAAGTGCGAAACTGAACAAGAAGGAAGAAATAAGCGCGATGTATTACGTGCGAAACGGAATAATAGCGAAGGAATAAGCGCGATGTATTAATCGCGTAACTGAACAAGAGCGAAGAAATAAGCGCGATGTACTACGTGCGAAACGGATTAATAGCGAAGGAATAAGCGCGATGTATTAAGCGCGTAACAAGAGCGAAGAAATAAGCGCGATGTATTACGTGCGAAAGGTGATAATAGCGAAGGAATAAGCGCGATGTATTAAGTGCGAAACTGAACAAGAGCGAAGAAATAAGCGCGATGTATTAAGTGCGAAACGGATTAATAGCGAAGGAATAAGCGCGATGTATTAAGCGCGTAACAAGAGCGAAAAATAAGAGCGATGTATTAAGTGCGAAACGGAATAATAGCGAAGGAATAACCGCGATGTATTAAGCGCGTAACTGAACAAGAGCGAAGAAATAAGCGCGATGTATTACGTGCGAAGCGGAATAATAGCGAAGGAATAAGCGCGATGTATTAAATGCGAAACGGGTTGAACGCGAAAAAAATAACAGTGAAACGAACAACTGCGAAAGGTATTAAGCGCGTCGCAATCGTTCTGGCGACCCTCATCCCCTTTTCGTTTACAGCCCTACACTTAGATTACCCCACCGCCCTCAGGGGGACAGTGTCGCCCAATTTGGGAACCTCAGCTCTGTAACATCATTATTCTTTTGAGGTTTAACTTAGCAGCCTATACGAGCGCTATCTCCTTCTTGAAACACGAAGCCTGTTTACCAGATTTCGGATAATAAGCTCGTTGTAGCAAATTGAATATTACCCTGGCTGAACCCTCGTCGGAGCTCCAAGGCTTCATTTTGGGATTTGGTGCTTTGTTGTCTTGGGCGAGAATAGACCGCCAGATAAAGTTTCGTCTATGGAGCTTCCTCCCTGGCCATGAAAGTTTCGAACCTCGTAACTTCTCTTCAGAGTCGTTCCTGTTCGGAATTAGTCTATGGTGAAAGTTCCTTTCCCGAGGAAAATGTGATCCCTGCTACAGCATTCTCTTGGATATCCTGATAATCAAATTGTTTTTTGCAGAAGGAAATACATTAGGTTGACACGCACCCAACCGGCCTGTGTAAAGTTCTAAAAATTTTGTTTCGGTATGGGGGTGACACCTATAAATCATATATTTCGCACTTTTTTACATTGCTAACGTACTATGTTAGAATGCGGAACATTTCCTAAGGTGGAATAATGCATTTCTAACTACAGGGTGGCTACAAACAAACAGAAATTAAATTCCCTGACTTTTCCAGGTTTTCCAGGACAAAATTTACATTTTTCCCTGACAATTACAAACTAAACTAAATCGATGTTTTTGCAAATAGAAATAATAAACTCACACAGATCCACGTTATGGTTTTGTTAAGTACCAATATTATTTTCTATGAAATTGACTTAATTTCTCTATTCTCTATGATTTGAATTCAAAGTGCAAAATATTGAATTTGAAAAATTATTACAATTCACAAGCTAGGGAAAGATTACGGAATTTTGTCATACTCAGTAAGTTTAAAATAAAATACTTGATTATTTTTTAAGTTACGACTAAATGAGGTAAGAGTGACGAGTGAATGATTAAGAAATACAATTTGTAATTTATCAGTCTCCTTATACATTCTCGGTATTATATGTTGATATTTCCACTGAGGTTTGGAACCCTCTGCATGCAAGAACCATGAGTGCGGACTCATTTTTCAATGCATAAAGCTACTTCTCTCTTCTCTGTGAAGCAAACAACTTAACTCTTGCATATAAGTGAAACAATTGAATTGTACAAAAGAAACTGTCATATTTCCTTACATTATCAATGGGATTTCTGCTTCAGTACAGTATATCCAAGTGAAGTACTGTGAAACTGATAACATGCAGTTATACCATTAATGCTGACGAAAAGGGTATGTAGGTATTAGAAATTTAACGCAAGGAATTTATAGAATTGCATTGTATAGGTATCTGATTTAGCTAACCACACATTACAACAGGAACACACTAATAATAAAAGCTTCTGAAAGTTCATATACGAGGGGAATCCTGAAAAAAGCTCCAATGGTGCCTATACACAGCACTAGTGGTCGGAGAGCGACACACACACACATGCAGGCAGGAAGAAGTGGCATGTAACTGTAATCTGGTACAGTTGCAATGCAGCCGTTTTAGGACAGTTCTAGGTTCAAGATTGCAGCTCTCACACAGTCTCTCACCGACTGCGATGTAACCTATATTGCACGCTCAGAATTTGGCACAGAGCCACCAGCAATCGTGTGAGGTGTGCAGACCGGACGTCGTGAGTGATAGTATGGTCAGACGATGGTGCAGACAATTCACGCCAATCGAATGTGCAAAACCCCATACAGCTGAGTACACATGGGTCCTTTGCATCACTTCAGGTGAGAGATCTTGGACCACTCTCTGTACAGCCCTGGCCTTGAATGTACCGACTTTCATCTCTTTGCTTAACTGAAGAGGTTTCTGGCAGGGCAAGGATTTGACAGCTACACTGTGGTAGAGATAGTTCCAGTCTTTGCTGTCAGACACATATGCCATGGGCATACAAAATTTAGTGCCATGCTACGACAAATGCCAGAACAATGGTGGTGATTATGCCGAAAATTAGGTTAGGACTCACTGTTACTAATGCAATAAATTACAACTGATATTCTTGTTTTATTTATACCTAATCGGTAGGGACCTTGATATTTTGTTATTTTTTTAAAAAATTGGTTTATTTTCTTATTTTTTATTTTGTACTATACGGTGTTATTTTCCCCAAAATTAACATTTTTATTTTAGCGTTTTCTGGCAAATATCTGAAATTATACCTTCATGGTGTTTTTAAACTACTGTTTCAAATTGTAAGTCACATGGCTTACGCCTCTTCGTGAAAATCTTGAAAGATATTTTGGGAAAGTTATTTTCCATACACTTTTTTTAATTTTAAGGTAAGGATTTTAGATAATGGAATTTTCCCCGTATATACTGAAGGGTGCATAATGCATAATAACCGTAAGTGGTGATGCACCCAAAAAATTTAAATCAATCAATCTCACGTGACATATACCGATATATTATGGAACCAAAAATTGGCATTATCTTTTTTTGACTTGTTAGTGTTACATTTCCCAAAATTCGCGTTTTTGTTTTAGAACATTTATCTGCAAAATATACCGAAACGTAATACTCCATTCTGCTTTTAAACTATTATTTTCATTTGTAGGTCACATGGTCTACGTATTTTCGTGACAGTTTGATATGTTGGAACACATTTTTGAGGAAGTAAAAGTAAAGTGCTCCCCTACACTTTTCCATGAAGGTATATAGTAGGGGTGTGGAGTTAGGGCCCCACACTTTCTTGATCATGGCTGAAGGTAGGGGTGATGCGATCAGCACCACGCTCCTGGCTACCTTTATCCCTCAAAGTTTCCTCAAGGTACCAGCTTCATATGATGCTGGGTGGGTGCCGGAGCAGTTTGAATAGGTGGAAAACATCCCGGTTCTCCCCAGCAGGGGATCGAAAAAATCGTGGGAAATACATGATTTAATGTGGCTGTCGGAATTATTCGATGTACGTATAACTCTATAGTTTACTCTTGAGTAAAATGTTGGAAAACTTGCATGTTCCATGTACACAAACATGGCCTAGAAAAGACAAGAATGTTGGATTTCATGGAATGTTTCGTTGTTTTAGGACATTTCTTTAAAAAAAAATCGCTAAAAACGCAAACAATTCACATTTTATGCCAAATTCGCATTATTTCGATGTTCGAAAGGGCGAAAAATGTGTCAAGACATTACTGCACCAGACATCCTAAACATAACTTCGCAGCAATTACCATTTTTCACGGTTTTTGCGTTTGCGAAAAATCAATGTCCCTACTACTTGGAAATTACTTTCTGGCCACCCCTCGTATAAATCAGTAGATGGAAAGTGAAAATTTAGCAGGGCTAGCAGACAAAAGTCAATTCTTGAAGAAAGTGATTTGCTTTTATGACCGAATGATTTGAGTAAATATGATATTAAAATATTTACTTATTCATTATTAGTAACCTTTGTAAGCACTGCTATATTAAATAAGGTGAAGTGAGCCAGAAGAGTAACAAAATTCGAGCAGCATATTTGCAGTCTAAAGCTCATCTTGTTTATGAATGCGATTTTTGTTGGATGTTGCAGTCCATGCGATTTCTTTCGCATATTGTAGTGAGGTACTCTGTCGGGTGGCGATATTTGACAAAAATTGTATATAATCAATGGAACCTATTTGTTTCCATGTTCCTTTAGTTTGCCCAACAAAATGCCTTACTACGACGTCTGACAACTATCGGACGGCACCACCTGCTCTTATCCCCTCCATCTGTTGACAAGTCCCCTTACTACTCCCATACGGACAAGAAAAAAATGATAATTCAATGTATTTTCCACGTAATATTTAGAGGTTTAACCTTTACTCCCCCGATGATATTATATGGTATCACCAGAGTAAGGTCGTACTCGCCCGATGATACCATATGGTATCATGGTGCTGATTACGAAATGAATGTGATTTTTGGACCTTCATACTCTTATGTTTGGGTGGAAACTCTGACACAGGTCTGGAGCAAGCCTGGGAAATTCATATTGATGACCAACCTCCCCCCTCTCCGCAACATATCCATGCCACATTTCCGAACAGTTTTTCACATTTTGGCTCATTATTCAACTTGTATGGCACCCAAGAACATGAAACGTGTTAGGTTCTCTTGAGAAATGTCCATTCTTTGAAAAGAATACTAAAGTTTGCGGCTTCTCTCCAAAATAGAGGGAGAAGAAGGGGCAAACTACAGATTATTATGTTTATTTCCATTGAAATTCGGGTGTCGCGCCCCCCAAACCCCCTTCCTCGGTTCGGCGTTCTGAATTGTACACAGTTACATGTGCTGATGTTTTAGCTGCAAAACAAAACTTATCCGAAGTAGATTGCTCCCATAGTGCCAGAGTTATAACAATTTTCCTCCAAAGAGTGTTCGAATTTAAAATTCAAGCCGAGAAGCCAGGGCGAGAGAAATTTCTCTCTCTCTCTCTCTCTCTCTCTCTCTCTCTCTCTCTCTCTCTTTCTCCTCCTGCCATCACTGGTTTCTGGCGCCGTGGTTGTGTTGAGTATAAAAGGGGCCTAAAAGTTGAGGCCGAAACTTACGAACGAGATTTCCTGTTCCCGTGCAGAGTTCCATAACGATATATTTAAATAAATAAATAAATAAATAATAAAAAAAAAGTCAATGAAGACGAAATTCCCTGACATTTCCCTGACTTTTTTTGACACCTCAAATTCCCTGACTTTCCCGGTTTTCCAGGTCTGTCGCCACCCTGAACTAAGATAATGTCTATTTCTTACATTTACGAGTACTTACTGTTACTTGTTATTTCGATTCTGTAACACACATTATGGCGACAGTGTACTGGTTCATCGCGTGTTGTGCGAGTGTTTTGTCGATTTATGCAGTGTTGCAACCTCGTTCACCGGAAAATACCTACTTTCGTGCCCGGATTTGAAATTATGCTAATACCTCGCAAACCATTGACGTTAGCCTAACAAACCATTGACGTTAGCCTAACAAACCATTGACGTTAACCCCACAAACCATTGACGTTAGGCCCAGAAACCATTGACATTAGCCCCAAAAACCATTCACGTTAGCCCCAAAAACCATTTTCCGTAAGGTTAGGTTAGGTTAAGTTAGGTTAGGCAAGCATAGTTAAAAAAATAATAAAAAAATAAATACTCGGCACGTCATGTTCTAGTGAAAACACGGCGAGTTTGAAACACTGACTACGGGATTACGTCACCTAACACAAGGAACATTGTGCTCTCATGCAGAAAGCAAATGGCGGCAGCAGAAACAGCGTGTCGGCCAGAGATTTTCGCAGAAAACAACATCTATTTGCATTAAAATGGATCAAAACTACATTCACGAACTTCCACAACGCTACAGAAAACTATTTCCGTAAGTACTTTCTCCTGTAAATTTGAAGAAATCCGTCACCCCTATACTATAATGTTACCTTTGTTTCTTTTCTAAATCGGACTTCTCAGTTTCTGGCAACAAAAAGAAACACCGGATCACACTACATCGCCATTATGCGTGTGAGAAAACTTTAATCAGTTTATTTGCTATCACTAACGTTCACTTAATAGCAAACCACAGCAAGGCAGCTTCCAAATAATAAACTCGAACCACGGATGATATTTTAATATTTCACCTTCAGGAAAATCAACTCACTTGTACACAAGAAAGAAACAATATCTGGTAAATTTCTCGTATCGGACAAACGGCTGAAATTTGCTAGTTCATTTAATTTGAATATTCGTACTTACGTATTCTGCATTGAGAAACATTGCAGAATGTGGCATTTCGCTTATTTCTCGGAAATAAGCTCTATTTACGACATATCGAGTAAGTTTTCTTGGTAACAAGCAAAATGGCGGTCACAGTTTCACTACCGTACTCGGCATGCAGTGTTTCCACCCCACTGCACCCAAAAATACCTACGTAGCCCCACAAACCATTGACGCATAGCCCCACAAACCATTCATACATCGCCCCACGAACCATTTCCGGTAAGGTTAGGTTAGGTAGGGTCACTATAGGTTACAATAGTTAAAAATTGGTTTCGAAAAAAAATATGCGTAGCCCCACACACCATTCTCGCATAGCCCCACGAACCATTGACGCATAGCCCCACGAACCATTGACACATAGCCCCACGAACCATTGACACATAGCCCCACAAACCATTTGCGGAAACGTACCTTCTTCAGTTACAAAAACGCATGTTTGGAAACACTGACCGGGATTACGTCATCACACACAGGCTACATCCACCTGGAAGTAAATGGATGCAAGAGCTTTCGTGCATTGGTCACACATTTATATCGAAAAATAGATGATTTACCGGCAAAATTCAATGAACGATGCGAGAAAACACTTCCCCAAACTTCCACAAGTCTAAAGAAACTGCATTCGGTAAGTAATTTCTCCTGTAAATTTGAAGAAATCCGTTTGTCCGATAAGAGAAATTTACCCAATATCTTCAGCTCCAATATTCGAAATATTAAAGACATAAATATCAATAAAGTTACATCTCACAACATCGTCAATATCCGCCACTACCAACAATTCCTCTTTTTTCCCTCTCGTTCTATCCTCCAAGAGTCCTACACACAGGTTGGTCGTAAACCACCAGTTAAAAATAAATGCGTCATTCTTCTGAAATCACCGATTGCTCACAATGCCGTTGCAAGGTAAACACCATAGCAGCAAAAATGCATCTCCAAATGTGGAATTTTCCAGCTGCTGGCTATGACGATGGATTCTGTTTTGGAAACATTGCTACTAACTAGCTCTCTAGCCTTCTTAAACCCGAAGGTTTATGGCTCCAACAACACAAGCCTTCCACCTGTCCCTATCCTGGGCAAGATTAATCCAATCTTTTCCATCCTTACCCGTTTCCTTTAGGTCCATCTCAACGTTATCCCTCCATCTTCTTCTTGTTCTTGCTACAGGTCTCTTACCATCAGGTTTCCCAACAAGAATCCTGTAAACTCTCTCTTTCCTCTCCCATTCGTGCTACGTGGCCTTCCCATTTGAGTCTTCTTGATTTAATTATTCTAAGAATATCTGGACATGAATACAAATTATGCAGTTCAAAATTATGAAACCTTCTCCACTCACCTGTCTCCTCGTCCCTTTCAGGTCCAAATATTATCCTAAGGACTTTATTTTCAAATACTCTTAATTTATGTTACTCAAAGGTTGATTCTATCGCTACAAGATCCTGTAAAATGCAAATATCTCAGAAACTTTTCATTCAACATGAGTACATAGTTTGACTCATAATAAACTTGTCAATATTACAGAAGGCATTGGAAATATCCGCCACTGCCATCCAGATAGAGTTGAACTCCCCTACTGTGTAACCCATTCCTCTGCATTATTCTCACAAACTAAGCAAGAACTCTAAAGAAACTTGTATGTCAGTAACTGTGTGCTGTACCCTGTACTTCACAGAAACCAACAATACCGTAGCATGAGTGCCAAGAGCCAAAAGGAAGAGCCTAAATGAGAATAATGTGGCAGGTCATTGTCACAGCGATACATTGCTACTCACCGTTACAGCAACACATTGTAACTCACCGTTACAGCTACACATTGCTGCTCACCGTTACAGCCACACATTGTAACTCACCGTTACAGCCACACATTGCTACTCACCGTTACAGCCACACATTGCTACTCATCGTTACAGCCACACATTGCTGCTCACCGTTACAGCTACACATTGCTACTCACCGTTACAGCCACACATGGTTACTCACCGCTACAGACACACATTGCTATCAACCATTAGAGCCACACATTCTTACTCACCGTCAACAGACTTTATTTCACCTGTTTCTCAAAGTATAAGGTTCTTTTTACTGCATGTTTCATATTTGTACGTTTTCAACAAGCTGAGATATTCGCATTTTCCATGGTCTCGCATCGAATGAATTACCCTGCAGAATTGGCCTCATCATTACTCTTAGCACGGTGAAAGCAAAATACATGCTTACAAGACGAGACTAAGCGTTTGGTAAATACTGAAGCTTAATTATACAGTAAATAATAACCAATTTGTATCCTCTTCTAAATTCAAGTATATTGGAGTAATATTAACAAATGAAAACGATATTAAAAATGTAATGGTCCCGTGGATTCTTAGATTGCGATTACATGTTTATTGAAATTATTTTGCTGAACAATTCATTTTCTAAGTTGAAACTTTGTGTAATAATTATTTTGCACAACGTTAGTTATGTCTCATGCTATTCATTTTCGCTAAGCTGTATAAAGGATGTAATGTATGGATTTTTGCCGTTGCTATGGTGACGGAAATCAACATGCGACGGAGACCGAACAGAGTCAAGGGTGAACTGCATCTTGCAATGTTTTTATTGTACGTAAACCCACAGAAGTAATATCTCCCCCTTCGTTATTTCTTTCAAGATATATATGAGCAAATGAACTCATTGAAATTGAATAATACGATTACCAAGTGATATTTGCAAAGATATCAATATAAAACTTAATGTAGGCTATACATTTTACTTCTCATTTCACAAACCCTTATCCTCTGTCTACATTTAAAGATTTTGAAGTTAAAAGTATACAAGACACTAATTATGCATGCAGTTTTGTGTGGATGTGAAACTTGGTCCCATACACTAAAAGAGGAACATAAATTGAAGAGTTTATGAAAATAAAATCCTAAGTAAGATATTTGGACCTAAAGTATATGAAACACCAGGAGTATGGAGAAGGTTACGTAATGCTGAAATGCGCTGTAAGACGCAAAAATCTGGAAGTGAGAAGAGGTTTAGAAACTTTAGAAATGTGGCTATGGTGAATAATGGCGTGCGTGGAATGGACAGACAAAATAAGAAATAAAACTGTGTTGGAAAGAATTGGTAAAAGAAGTTCAATGCTGGAAAATATCGACAAAGAAAACGATGGAACAGTAGCTAAGGAGCTGCCTGCTAAAAGGGGTACTGGAATGAATGGTTAACGAGGAAAGTATCATGGGAAATATGAGATGATAGGTAATATTCAATTAAGTGAATCTACGTTGACATGAACCGTTAGGCACGTATCACCTGGAAATGTCAGTGAAATCTTAAAGGCAGAGAACTGTGAATGAATGAATGTTATATTAGAATGATTAAATCAAGATGACTTAAATGGGCAGGGTATGTAGTACTCATGTGAGAGAATAGAAAAGTATACAGGATCCTTGTTGGAAAATTTTGTGGTTAGTGACCCGCAGGAAGGCCAAGACGAAAATGCAATGGCATCAATAAAATGGCCATGAAGGAAACTGGTAAGGGTGATAAAGAGTGGATTGATCTTGCCCAAGATATGGACAGCTGGAAAACACGCGATATCTCCGGGTTTATGTATGCCATAGAGTTATTTATTTGTTTATGTAAACAAGTTCATGTAACAATTTTACAGACAAAGAAAATATCACAAAATTTTACTTTTATGAAAGCCAATTAATAATGAAACTGACTTTATAGGCCTCCCTTCAAAAATTAAACTTGGAATTCCCTCATTAAGAACCAGGAAGAAAAATGTAACCTTTTTACTTAAATGGCATGATCTGACTTGCTAAAAATAGCCATCAAAATATGGACTGTGCAAGGGTTACAATATCTTATCGCTTAAAAATAAAATCATTAGCATATTTCTTATGGGCCAAGCATAATTTAGGCATATCATTGTCAACACATTCCATTGTAAGTATGAAAGTTAAGCTAACAATATTGTGCTCGTTACATGAATAGATATCTATCTCTAGACAATGAACTCACATAGACATTGTTATAATTAGAAAACACTTCACTTCAATGCAATAACACTGATCTATTTCATGAATTACCAAGTTGTGAATATTGAAAATATTTATTAATTTTCGTGAACTATTTTCTGCATGTGATTTATAACTTTATTTAAGTCTGCTTAATAATCATTTGTAAAGCTTCAGATTGTAATTATTTTCTATCGCGCTGTAATTAAGCTGTTATGTTCTTAGTAAATAAATAGAATAAGTATGAAACCGGTTTCTTATTATTGCCATAAATACAGTTTATCAGAATAACTTGCATGTTAACACAATTGAAACGTTTAATTTTTGTATCTATCATATTACAGTTGAGAACGTAGTACATTTCAGCAACAGAATTAACAATTCGATATGCTTCATTCAAGTACATAACAAGTATTCACAAAATTATGATTATAGGAAAAGCAAAAGATAATGAGTAAGCAACAGCTCTACACTGTTAATTTTAGTATTAAATCTTAATAGACGTCCAGATTGTAGTAACATTGATAATTTATTAAAATGCAATTTTGTTTCGTTATTTTCGTTGTGTTTGTTTTTTCTTTCCTATTCTGCAGGGGCGAGGGGGAGCGTGGCTGGGGTGCCGGATCAGTAGTTTTAAGTCCACTTTAGACAGGTTAAGTAAGGCTGGGCCTTCCTGTAAGTGACAATTGAACTGTGCAATGTCCTCGTCGGAGTTCGAACAATGGACACCTTGATTACAATGTGACAACCTTATCACTACACCATCGAGGAGGATTGACTCAGTAGGAATTCACAGGTGTGTCATAGATTTCATCCCTACAATCGGTAAAACGAACAGGAAAGATTACCTGAGCAAAATTAACAATGATAGTCCCCAATTAAGATTTGAATGCTTACGCCAAATTTCGCTTACCAACCACTATGGTCCATAACCACAGTACAATAAAATAGAATTTGCAAAACGTTATTCTATGTACATAATTTGTTAGTCTATTGTTGTATATTATATCATTTATCTATTAGGAAGAGATTTTGTTCGATCAACCAAAGCAGCCTTCTACAATTCAGTCAAACAAACTAAATCGAAGCCTAGAGCATAACATGTATGTAAATTTCAGATTGAGTTGCATATAGCGATTTATGTAACGGTAATGAAGAGATTAACAATTCAGAGCAGATTTAGGAGGCGAAGATTGGAAGATTAACATGATTAAACCAGGATTACTAGATATTACATTTAATTCCCTACATTGGTGGATTACTCACAGTGATAATTCTTGGTGCAATGTTTCAGTACGCAATGCGCTCCATAATTTTCACTGACTATCGGACAAGACAAAAAAAGTAGCTCATTCAAAGCTTTACACGTCCCTGATCTGTGTTTGGTTTCGTTTCAAAATAAAAAGTTAAATTTGCTTAACCTTAAGTTAACACATACAGTTCGGGTACATGTACCCGACAACCACTAGGACAATATATTGAATCAACCGAAATAAACGTAGAACACTAAATTAACCAAGAGAGTTTCTTGTACAAGTCTAAATATTCAAAGCAGAAAAAATCAGTCACGTGAAATCCCAATACTCAATAGCATGTTACGAAATAACGGCATAATATTTAAAAGGCTTGAGTTTGAAGTCATCTTGCAAATACTGTGGCTTCGAATTCACATTGGTAGCGTCGTCGCCTTGTAATCAAGGGACCCCTGGTACTTGTACACATATTGACTAATAGAAATATTCCTTTTTTTACAAAAAAAAACAAACATAATTATAGCATAAATAATGCATACATAAAAGTATGGTAAAATTTAGTAAAATATGTATTACTTCCAGTCAGAGTGAATAAAAATCATGATTTTTATATAAAAAATAATTTTGTTGATTTTTTATTCAAATCGATTTTTTTAAAAAAAACATGCTTAAAATTGCTTGCATGGCTTTTGGCACCATGCACATAGATATATGTTTTTAATATAAATGTTTTTTTCTAGTAAATGGCACTGTAAAATATTTGAACAGTTTGATTAAAGCAAATAAAAAATACACGTAAACATACATTTTTCTGATACTCTAACTACTATGGAATTGTTTGTTGAGTTTGTTAATGAAACTAATAATAATTTCAGTAACGCTTCTTCCAGTGAAAATAAAACATTCTGCATGTACTCTATAATTGTAACTTAAAATATTAACTTAAATATTTTTATAGTCTTTGTAGCTGACATTTGGAGATTTTTTAATGATAGTTTGAAAAATATCAGCTGCCATGTTTATTTACAGTCTAATGTTATTAACACTATTTATGGTTTAACATGATTAGTATTTTATATATTTTTCTACACAAAATGTTTGCTATTTTTGCCCATAAAATTATTGAATTTTAAATCAAGAGATATCCTCTGTTTACATTTCCTTTCGCATGAGCTTCACACCATCAGTACATATATTTTATTTCCTTTATTTTCTTGTCTTAGAACCTAATAATCACCATTAAATGATTATGAGATTAATGTACTTTCACCAAAAGTGTTTCTGATATCTACAAAATCCTTATGTACATTATTCTATAAATTATTTATATAGAGTGATTTAAATGAATCTGTTCCCAGTGGGTTTTTTTTCTGGGAATAGAGCTACTCTTCAAGTTGGTTTGTTCTTGTGTCCATCATAATAACTGGTCAAAACATTGTGGAATGTTCATAATCACATATAAAAAGGTGCCGGTACGGCGTACCATTGCGTACCGATGGAAAAAAGCAGTAATTGTTTCTAATATCAATCAAACACAAATCACAAATTGCAAAAAAGTGGTAAATTTAATAGTAGATTTCTCTTACTTCACAACCTTATCCCTTTCCCTAGAGTATTTAAATAGCCCGTGGCTCTACAGCCTGTAAGGGCCTTGGCCTATCTCCCGACTGCCAGTCTCCCTCCCACAATCCTACCTAGAGGTTTGGTGATCTTCAACCAGTAATGGGGTGACGTGGGGTCAGCACATCGATCCCCAGGAGATATCCGAGACCGGATTACGCTACTCACTCGTAGCTCCCCAATTTCGTCACGATGGTGGGTTGCCACCGGTCCTATACACAGAGACTGAACCCAGGCGGACTCGAACCCATTCCGTCCCGCAGTCGGAGTCCAAAGTACAGCGCCTTAGACCGCACGGAGGAAGACTCCTAGAGTATTTAATAAAACATTTATATTGTAATTACCGGTAATACTCAGTATATCAAACTGAAGTATAGTTTGTCCGCAACAAATTCCTTGCTTGTCCTATTTCTTCAAGAACCTACTTTTAGAGCACTCCTACAAAAATGTTGATCTTTTTTAGAAAAACAATAAATGTCCCTGACTTTTCTAGAAAATGGGCCGCGGTAGCTCGGTAAAAAAATCCAAAAACAAAAAAAATCAAAAAATGTTCAAAAACATTTAAAAAAATCAAAAATTAGAAAATGAATTTAAAATAAAAAAAATTAAAAAGTTGGTAGAGCATCTGGCTACTTCGCGGAAGATCCGAGTTCGAATTCCGGGGCAGGTGACCTGGACCAGGAATTCCAGTCATTTCCCTGTTTCTGCGCGGCCCTGAGGCCCACCCAGCCTCGTATCAATATATACCTGGGGGCAACCCTGGTGGGTAAAGGCGGCCGGGGTTGATGCTGATCACATCATCACAACTATGACTGAGATCACGAATATGTGGAGCTCTACCTCCACATCGCTCCATATGCCTTCAAGGCATGTGTGCACATTCACAGGAGCACCTTTACCTTTTCCACAAAAAGTAAATTCCATGACATTTACAGCATTTCTGGTAGACACTCTGGTATGGAGAGGATACGCTGCTTAACCAGAGCGCTGGAATACACATGACGTCACAGCTGCGTCAGCGGTGAGCTTTATATCAATCTGCCCATTCATACACGTACGCTGAAAATGGGTAAACAATAAGCCGTTCAGGATGCATGCCAACTATACGCTGTCGAAGCAAAAGCATTAAAACGTTTCGGCCATTTCCGCTTATTGCCTAAGGGCAGAGAGCGCTACGCATTAAATTCTGTAATTACTATTGCCAAATATTGACAGAAGCAGCGTTTATGCATAAACAAATGCATGTAATTACGGGTCCACATTTACGTGCCCGAAGGGTTTGAATAATTACCAGAAAATTGAGCAGTTCGTCTACGTCCACCTTGGCATGGCGAAACACATTATTGTGAACAGCTGAAAAAATGTGCTGGAGGGGAAAAAACGCAACCTGCTTCCCCAGCGGTTGTGTTTTGTTTTCTGCCACACGCTTATGTGTAGTCAGTGTCAGAAGTATAATACAGGGGGCTCTATTTTAGCAACAGAGGAAAAAAGGGTATCAGTTGGTTATATCGGAGACACTTTAAAATCGGATATTTTGTGTTTCGTATTGTTCGTACTTACCAATTGTGTATTGCGGAACATATTTGAAGGTGCAACTAAGGTTTTCACACGATTAGAAACATTTTTTGCACTAAAATAAGCCATTTCTTTAAGTGTTACGGAACGCACGTCATGGCGCGAACCCCACAAACCATTCACGGATAGCCCCAAAAAACATCCACGCATAGCCCCAAAAACCATTTGGGATAGTATAACCATTCACGGATAACCCCAAGAACCATTTGGGATCGTATAACCATCCACGAATAGCCCCAAAAACCATTCACGCATAGCCCCAAAAACCATTTGGGATCGTATAACCATTCACGGATAGCCCCAAAAACCATCCCCGCATAGCCCCAAAAACCATTTGGGATCGTATAACCATCCACGAATAGCCCCAAAAACCATTCACGCATAGCCCCAAAAACCATTTTGGATCGTATAACCATTCACGGATAGCCCCAGAAACCATCCACGCATAGCCCCAAAAACCATTTGGGATCGTATAACCATCCACGAATAGCCCCAAAAACCATTCCTGGATAGCCCCAAAAACCATTTTGGATCGTATAACCATCCACGAATAGCCCCAAAAACCATTCCCGGATAGCCCCACGGACCATTCACAGAAGGTTATGTTGAGTTAGGTTAGGCAAACATGGTTTAAAAAAACGGCGCGGTTACGTTTTTGCTTAAATTGAAACAACGGGAATTGATTTCCGGCTGAAATAGAGTGTAAGATGAAAGAAAATACCTCGAAGAACTTCGACAATGCTGCAGAAACTGATTTCCGTAAGTAATTTCTCCTGTAAATTTGAAGAAAAGTGTCTCCGATATAACGAACTGTTACCGAAAAAAGAGTTATGCTCTTGTCATGCATGCTTGTCAAGAGCACATGTGTTTTGGAATTAAGACAAAACAATATACGTCCGATCTTACAAGTTATATAAAATTCAATACATGAAATGATAGCTTACTACATTGCAGTTCTGCGATTAAACTCTTTCATATTCACCGCCATTAGGCGATACATTCATTTAAACAATAAAGTAAATTTTAAGAAAAGTATGTACATTACCACCAGCAGATGTCAGTAATGAAGAAACACTAACCTGAAATGAAATAAAAGCAATCGTCATTATATTTCCATATATGAGAGCAAGAACAATTATACTATAATACTAGTAATTTACTTTCATAGGCGTGCACTGTAACAATGAAGTGGCTAATATATAACACTTTGTTGACGTAACACGCTCGTAAAATAACTATATATGTGCACATATATGAAAAATTAAGACAGGTATATCTGTATAACTAGAGTTGACACGCTGTATCTTTGCGGGTGGCCTTGGCTTGGCTACTCCGCGCAGAGTGTGGTTGACAGCAAGGACAGAACGCGAGGTAATGACGCGCAGCCGGTAGCTCCTCCCACTTGCTACTGCGCAGCCAGGCTTGGGCAAGGTTCACCCGCAAAGATTTAGCTCGTCAACTCTAGTATGTGCATTTTTATGTGATTTATGGTACATGTCAGTTGACATATTTTGGGTCATGCGGGGGAGAAGAGTGTATGGTTCCTTCGTAATCGTCTTGTTCATTTCCTGTGTGACAAAACTCCCAAACGGCGATTCAAAGACACATTCCGAGCAAAAAAAGAGGCTAGATATCCTTTTTTCTCTCGGTCGTCCACCTGAGAAGATGTGGGACATCGTGAACTCCCCACACAATCACACCGCGAGCCTCCCAGAGGAATAAATGGACGTGTGGAGCTGGCTACATCTGCATCATCTCCTTGTGTCCAGGGCAAATTCAGGCCACTCTTAAATCGATTACCTTCCACCAGGGCTGCAAAGGTTGAATTTCGACTCAAAAGCAAGAGAAAGATGGAAGGGAGGGAAAACTGAGAATAAGAGGAAGCGGGCGAGGGATATGTGGGCGCAGATGGCAAAACGGCTTAGAAGCCTTGTCTCAGAAGGTGTCTTGTGTTTCGCTCCTGTTTTGTTTTCTTGAAAGGTGACGTCCAATCGTACGAGGCGAAGTCAAAGAGTATGAGGTTGTACTTTTTCTCCACGTTTTCATACGCAGCTGCCATGAGGAACAACAAACACTGATGGGAAACGTTTAATGGAAGGAAAAACTGTGAAGGTGTCAAGTTGCTATGCCAGGATCGTATATGATGATGGTGATTCTGGAGTTGGCAACCGATTTCTTGTGAGTTGGCAACCTGATTTCTTGTGAGTTGGCAACCTGATTTCCTATGAGTTGGCAACCTGATTTCCTATTAGTTGGTAAACTTATTTCTATTCATAGATTAGGACCACGTGACATAATGAGATAGCTCAGATCTAGGACTCAGTATACGCCACTGTGCCATGCCTATGTGCAGCCATGGATGCTGAGGAACAAGGCAGTTTGTAACCCCTTCTCCCCCTAAAAGATTCCCAGGTACCGATTTCTCTTCCCAGTATAAACTTAAATGGATGGGGAGAAATATGTAATGCAAACGTTGATCATTTTTGCTTCTCTGCATTACAAGGTTCCATTCACTGGAGACAGGTATATAACTATTCATCCGAATAGGTTCCATTCAGAAGACGTAGTGACCATTTGAGACCCTGGAGGCATTCATCCGAGGAAGTTCCATTCAGAAGACGGAGTGGGAACTTGCTACAGTGGATACGTTCATCCGAACAGTTTCCATTCAGAAGATGGAGTGGGCACTTATGACAGTGGTTGCGTTCATCCGAACAGTTTCCATTCAGAAGACGTAGTGGGCACTTGTGACAGTGGAGGGATTCATCCGAGTAGGTTCAATTCAGAAGACGGAGTGGACACTTGTGACAGTGGGTACGTTCATCCGAATAGGTCCATTCAGAAGACGGAGTCGTCACTTTTGACAGTGGTTGCGTTCATCCGAACAGGTTCTATTCAGAAGACGAAGTGGGCACTTGCTACAGTTAAGGCGTTCATCCGAATAGCTTCCATTCAGGAGACCCATATGTCCTGGACTGAGAAACCTAGAGATTACTAGTTCTGCACACTACCAATGGATCTCCATTGTCTAACCCACTTCAATATACTCTGCCGCTGGCACGGGTTGGCAGCAATCCAATTTGAACGATACCAGAGTCCTCTGCGTCTCATGAATGGAACCTGTTCGGTAGAACGCCTTCACTGTAGCAAGTGCCCACTTCTTCTGAATGGAACTCTTCCACTGCCGCGACTCGTATCTAAACCAGCCAATGCTGCATGACATACTTAGCCTTGCAGCTATGGTGAATCCTGCGCATGCGCCTCTCCGCATTCAGATACTACTGACATTAGTAGACACAAAATGCGTCACCCTGTAGATATTAGCAATGATATTACACGCAGACAGCTCATTTTTCAAGCAGATATTAGTGTTGCATCTTTGTATAATGTTGGCTCGTGAATATTTTTCCATCCACAGTAATATTTTCATCAATTAGTTTTTTTGGTTTGTTATGCGTGTGACCACTAATATTTTGGTTCTCTTACATCGCTTATCTACGTTTCTCTTAATCGCTACCATGAGAATACGTGATGAACTGATGCATTGTATGACTGTACAAAGCAAACATATTCTATTGCTCTTTTACAGGATTTGAACCTCATACCAATGTTATTGTTGTAGCAGGACATGCTAACCAAACACTACAATAGCAATATGAAGTCAAGAAAAAAATGCATACTGAACTACGAATTTGAGTAAATTCGCAATCCGTCTTGGAAACAAGTAACCGAAATGGCATTAGACCAATAATGCATGTCGTCGATTTTTTTTTTCTCTCTCTGGCGTTTGGAAACCCAAAATATTGTTATTTTCCACATTGTATACGACAAACAAGTGATAAAGTCAGAATGAAATATGACAGTTCGCCATTAATATATATCCTTGCCAGATATATATAATGACCCAATTCGATGTATGTTTTCAGTCACTCTTCTTTGCTTTTACGTTTGAGCTTCTGAAATGGATAACAGATGTCACGTTTCGGAAATGCGCAAAACAATTTAATATAAAACAAGGTTAATTTCCGTATGAATCGCAACGACAATGCAACTTATGTACAATAATATATACTTTTAGTTTTGTGTCTAGTACACAAAATGTCATTTTCAAAGCTGAATTAATCTCGCTAAATGCTTTACTATGTGTCACAATAATCTAGTATTTACAGTTCATTCATTCAGTTAGATTTTATAGTAGATATAAAAGTTTGTGCATACGCGGAGATTGTTTACTTCAATCAGTTTAGAAATTTTATCCTGTATTAATATAATATTTACTCGCGTACTTTCGACGTGGCCTTTGGCCACGTCTTGTACGCTCGCATGCATGACATTCGGCCCCGTTGTGGGCGCAATCATCTTATAGAGGGGGTTCTTCATAGATCTTAATGACTTTGAAAATGTCTGCATGTTGTATTGGATGATGGGGAACATATGCATAAGTTTGAAAAATTTAGAAAGTAACTTTATGTGTGTATGGGCTCAAATAAGGTACAAATATTCAAACTATTTTTGTCTATTTTCTTCATAATGAACTGAGTAAATAATAACCGTTTCAAGATAAGTAGTTGGATGTTTTGCATCAACGAATTGAATAGCGACTAAATTGAAAATGCAATATTTACGTATTTTGTTATTTTCAGATTTTTGAACGTAATTGGATAAAAACTGTTTTCCGTCATTCCCCTCAAAACCCTACCTTGCCTCTGTAATAAATTCTGATGCTCGTATTTTGAAATTCGAAAAGTCTAGCATAATTCCCTTACAGTAGTTTCCGGGGTGAAAATAAACTTTCTTTAAGATCCCTAGCAACGTCCGTTTCCATGGACAACAACAGGCACGCAAGCTCTAAGGAATTGCATGTCATTATACCCCCTAAACATTTAGTTGAAACAACCACGATGTAGATAATATTTTCGCATTGAGTTTACCAATATATACGTAATTGTATCTGGGCTGAAACTCCTTATTATGTAGATGTCACCCTTGTTTGAGCCACCTTTTCAAAGCCAGGAGTTGATTCATCTGTGTGCTATTGATCTGTGAGAAATATAATGTATCTCGACAATTAAGAATTGAAGGAAACAAACAATGTGTGCTGCAAAAAAATGCCCGTGGCAACGGTTGCTAAGGACGTGAAAAAAGGGCATTTTCACCCTTAAGGAAGGGCCGATTGAGCGATTTCTTAATTTTCTCGGCCTTTTGGAACAATTTCATGGGGGGTCCTAATCGGGCATTTTCTGCCTCCGGGGCTTCCTTCATGGAGAACATTTATGTCAGTGAGTGGTGGGATTGGGGCTATATATATATTGGATTAGTGTTTCAGTCTTGTGTCCTGTGATCTAAGAATTGTGTACGCTCCTCATGGAAGTGTGTCTGAAAACTAAAATCTCCTTATCTAATTTAAAAGCTGAGGCTGTGAAGGGGGCACTCAGCACACAGGACAACATAACCCTATGAAGAATTATCCCGGTCGTGGGTTTAGACCAGTGATGTGCCGTAGACTATAAGTTTACGTCTACATGCGTTGTCTACACGTAATACACGCGTAGATTACATTGGGTTGTAGTTTACATAGACTACGTAGACAATCTAAAGTGCATTAAAATTAATTTTCAAGGGTTTCATGAAAGGAAAGTGACATTTTAAACTATATTGGTTCCTAACGAAATGAAAAGAATCGTATTTACAACAAAATTTCTCTTCTCTTCTATTATCAACTATGGAAGAAGGTCAATAGTATGCAAAAAACAACAACAGATGGTAGTCGTGAGGCAAGAGTGGTCTTTTCCCCATAAATCACTAGAATATTTCCTATATTAGGTTTCTTTCTAGGTGAGAAATTGTTCGAATTTGAAAGATAGAGTATGAAAAGTTCTCTTCACACATCAGCAACTGATACGTGTATAATTTTCTTTCAATTCCACGGCGCCCTTTGCTAAGTTATCACCTTTCGCCATGTCGTTTACATAGATTACGTAATCTACGTGTATAAAATAGTCTACGTGTAGAATGTAGACTATCGTTGTTTACGCGTAAACGCACATCACTGGTTTAGACACCAGAAGCAGGCCTTACCAGAAGGTCGTCCCTTACACCCGGGACCATATTTCCTGCATTGAAGGTTCCATAGGTAACAACATGGGCGTAGTTATGTAGGGGCGGCGGGGGGACTAAGCCCCACAAGAGCATGACATTAGCCCCCAACGCATGCGGCACAAAAAAATTAAGGAAAGTCTGAACTACACAAAAAATTAGACAGCTGAACGGTCTTTTTCTGCAATAAAACATCCGAAATCTTCCATGAGAACAACAACGAGGAAAGACGCTATTGATCAATTGTAGGTGATCGCAAAGAATTCTTAAGGAATTTAAGCAGAAGAGAAAAATAAGAGCACTTAGAGAAGGCAATTATGTAATTTGTGTAATATCTTACTTTGTTTTTTCACGGAACTAATCGCATGTGCTTTTCATTTTGCTTATACAGCATTATAATTTGTTCATTACCATGAACACTGGATTACCCAATAATAACACACTGAAATTATTACTTCTCTATTCTAAAGAAGAAATGTGTTCTTTAATAAATTTCCAACTATCTCTAATACTATATGCGTAAGTCAAAATGATGTTCCCGATTTCAGTGTCTATTTATTTCATTGTAATTATACGTAAATGACTGAAATTACACACACTGATTGAAATCTCAAAACGTTTTTCCTGGCATCTAATACATTTTCTATGTGCGATCCACGTGTTACACGACACACACATAGTCTTATAATCAAGTTCCTGCCACACTCTTCCTAGCATGTCAGGGTCCACGTCAAGACTTAATGAAATGGCCACCACGATCCCCAGATCTCAACCCATGTGATATTTTCCTATGGGGTTTCATCAAGGATCGAGTTTTTGTGCCACCACTTGCTACAACATTGATGAAATTGCGCGAGTGCATCACTGCAGCCATAGCCGACGAGGATCCTGACATGCTAGGAAGAGTGTGTCGCGTAACACGTGGATCGCACATAGAACATTTATAATATGGCAACAAAAACTTTTTGAATTGTTCAATCTGTGTGTGTAATCTGTACCGTACCATTACAATGAAATAAACAGACACTGAAATCGGGAACATCATTTTGACTTACGCTGTATTTCTTTCTTTCATAAAAGTAACACTCGACATTAACATAATTCCATTTCTTTTGGATATGATCATGTTGGGATCACCTGTTTCCCAAGGAGAATGGCCATGATGATTTTCGTAAAGGATAAAAAGCATTTATCCCCCAACCCCTTCCTCCTCAAGTGGACGGACGAAACTATGCCAATGGGTAACAATTGAATTCGGCAGTGGCGTATTTAGATGAATTGCCACACTGCACGGAACACATATCAACTACTCCCCGTCAATACTATGAGCATTGATTTATTTTTTCTGGGCTCTCTCACTATGTCACGTGGTCCTAGGCTATGAATAGAAATAAGTTTACCAACTCATAGGAAATCAGGTTGCCAACTCACAAGAAATCAGGTTGCCAACTCCAGAATCACCATCATCATTTCACTGATATGAATAATTCAATTTACAATTTCTAATCGATTTTCCTCCTGAATTTTATTCTCTAGACTTCAGGCATGGCTGATAGCCTAGAATATACGCTCCTAAAATTCAGATTTACATAAGACATTCCTTCACAAGTTAAAAAATAAGTTTGAACGATGGGTCACGTGGAACGATCAATTCATTCATTTTTTACTGATTCATTTTCAAAGACATTTACGAAATTTATATCGTGCGTTCCTACTTCCATATGAAGTATAGGTTGATGACATGCATTTATTTTTCACTGACATTAACTGGAAAGAGATACAGCTTCATGCATCTGAAATAGAATTCGAAATGCTGAAGCAGGACACCAATTTCCCTTCCCAGCGAATTGTCTCTTTGTCTGCCATCTGGTGGGGAAACTCCGAAGTGCTCTCACGCGGATGGATTCCAGGCATAGAAGTCTATATTGATTTTTGAGACTCGCGCGGAAACTTCGGGAGGGAAACTTTTCCACGGTCCCTCCAAGTGATCAGCTCAACAGGTGGCTGAGGACTTTCCCAAGTCCATCAAGATCTTCACTACAACTTTGCACTTCTCTTCAAACTTACTTTTCAATATTCATGAATTTTCCTCGTGGCAGATTCCTCTACAGGATTCCCTTTATTTATCCTCCCGCGAAACATCAAAGTCCTTTAGAAATGTGGTCCAGAGAAAGAGAGAGAGAGAGAGATAGGGGTGAAAAAAGTCGACCCGTCACATAGAGATCGGCAGTGTGCGAATTAACGGGGGTGGGGAGACGGGGGTTCCCCACACACAAAAAAATATCTCCTGCAAAAAAAAAATGCTTTTTTTTCCCCTGCCAGGGATGTTTTCATCCCACTCAAAGAAAATTGAATTGAAAGCATATAGCATCATGGGCGCCCGCAGAGGGGGCGAGGGGGCACTTGACCCCCCTGAGATTTCTGGAAAGAGTTAATGTAATTAGAATGATGAAATTGTAGATATATTTTATAACAAATAAGTATTGTTTTCTGTGACTTACAGGCCGTAAGTTACAGCAACTATTATTATTATTATTATTATTATTATTATTTGAAGTAGGGTTACATTTAAGCTTACTTTACACTGATTAACTATAAAAAACAGCTTCTTGTCCTACATGAATTAATTTTAAGTATACAGTTATGCAAATTGTATATAGATATGGAAATTACAAATGAATGTAGTTTTTAAAAAAATAAGTAGTAATAGTAGTGAGATGGATGATGCCGCCGGAAAACTTAGGATAAATTGTCATTACTTTCAAGTGAACGGTAATAGAAGCGTCCCCGCCCCCTTTGACACCTAAAATTAAAATTACCATACCAGGCACTGTATCCAGCCTTCGAAAATTTAGCTCGTTGAAAGCCAGTTTTAACACAATTTAATTTAAATTTAGCTCTTTTATGCACATCAGATTTGGCAACACTGCCAGGGTGGCCGTAGGAGGCAAGGAGAAATGCATTGCGCTTATGGGAGTATTATTTGATACGTTCTCTTGGGAATATCAAACTTCCGATAGCATAGGAAAATATATCAACGGAAAGAGGACAGTTTGATGAAGCTTTTGACCAGCGGAGAAGTCGAAACTTCCATTTGATTAGCTGCAACTTGGATTTGAAGCGGTTGAGTTTTTTTCTCCATAAGGAATACATGGGATTCTGAAAATTCTCACTCATCATATTTTTCAAGTATCATGTCTGGCTTAATAATCGACATGAAAGAATGCTTCCACTTGCAACATGGGGATAAATTCATACTCTTGCATACGCCCAGGTTTTTCTTTAGTAGCAGTGCCCATTTCTACGAAATTGAAATAAATGCGCACATGCTGCGTAACTGTAACTTACCGTTCGAATCCTGCGTTACGCATCAACGTTTCATTACGTTCGCTCCATCTCTCTCATCAATAGCTACACCATACACATTCGCGATTAAACTACAGAGGTAGAAATAACAAGAAGTAAGAAAATTTAAAAGGGTTGCCAGAGAGAGCAAAGGAGACGTACGTCCTCAGCCTACCAGGCTAACCCCTTATCGAATTTCTAGCGACCAGGATAAAAATAGATGGCGTAGTGGCAACGATAATAAATTATAATGTAGAGACTTTAGGACAGTACCGATTGGCTTATCTGACGTAAATGAATTTTTGGTATTTTATTTAAGGTAACCTTAAATATAACTGTCGCCCCGAAATAACCCCTGCCCACCCTGCCTTCCCACTTATTTTAGACACGGTCACTGGCAAAACAGAGGACAGCCGCTATATCAACAAAAGGGCCTACCTACTCTACAGTGTAGAAGAGAAGCTTGCGATTAACTCTATAGACAATTTGTCCACGTATGTAAGTAGATTAAGCCAAGGAGATTGATTTAGCAGAAATCCGAGACTAGGCGTGACTTGGCAGGCGATAGGGGGCCCTCGCCCCCAAATCTCCAGGCACGTAAGGTTTGTGTTCTCCAGTGATGTGCCGTAGACTATAAGTTTACGTCTACATGCGTTGTCTACACGTAATCTACGCGTAGATTACATTGGGTTGTAGAGTCCATCACAGCTATTTCTGCCGTGCGATGCGCGAAGCAACTAAAGAAGCAGTGTTGCTAATGGAGCAGATAGAAAAATCGCTGCAGTGCTCCGATGCACAGCTGTTACGTACAACAATAAAATTAGAGAATTCAGGTCTATCTAACGTTGAGTTTTAAACGTCATGCATTATACCAGGACTAGGATTAATATGTACTAACAAGTGGCTTTGTATGTAGCTACATACATATGGACTAAAAATTCGCAAAATATGAACTAACACATAAGTACAATTACCAAAAATGCTGCAAAGAAGACTTCTTCATACGATTCCTTATTTGATTGATTTCAAACAAAATAAAAAAAATATATACGTATATATTATTTTTCATTGCATTAATGCACTGGTGGCGTTCTAACTTTTCACTCCCAAAACCCGTATACACTGGTATGGAACTGCAACGGCAGATAATAACATGCCAACGTGTTAAACCGCACCATACAATTGCACCATAACACTCCTCCTCAAACAGTATTATTATTTCCTCTCTGAGATCTGCGACAGTCGGTTGCCTTTGTTGTACATTTACAAAGGATGCCGGCTTCGACAACAATAACAAGTACATATACTGCCACTAGACGATAAGCTGAGCGGCTTTTTCTTTTGTTATGAACCAGGGCCGGCGCTAGTCATTTTGCCTCCCTGGGAGGTGGCGGCAGATGCCGCTCTATTTCGACCCCCCCCCCCCCCCCGGTCATTACGCAGCAACGGAAAATTGAAAATCAATATATTCCTAACTAAAACATCAAAATATAAAATAAATAATGAGACTTCTTATGCTATTTCATTACTATTCAGTGCAAAAGAATATCTCGCTCGATCACAGTTTTCAATAGGCTTATTTTTTTCTTCTCTTCAAATTTTGCCGCTCGGTTCGCCCTCCCCTTCCGCCGGCCCTGCTATGAACTTGGTCACCCATCAAAGCATGGCAATTTTAACACAGAAAACAATATGTATCGCATTAAGCAGCAAAAATGACAGCCTCCTCTATGCAATTTCTACAAGAACACCTGCCGGAGCCAGAGTTGAATTGCTTAGAATTTCCCGAGCTTGGCTATGCAAGGTTTTTGATTTGAACTTCGACAGAACTGGAGGCATTATGGAATTTAACGTTCATTAGCAAACACACACTTTTACATACACACACGCAATACACGCACACAACGTCAAACCGGTCAAATACTTAGTATAAAATAAAAATATGGTGCTTCCAATCCAACAAAACTCACCGCCACTTTACCTGCTTTCCCCTTCCGTGACAGAAATAGTGCTTCATTATTACAGTTGGCAACACTAGTTACTAGCTAGCCAATGAACATGCACTGCATAAAAGAAGCAACGACTACGCCGTGCTATATTGCCACATTGCCGTCCCTGCTGACCGGTGGGAACCGCGAGCTGGAGCGCTGTTCAATTGTTTTCAATGAAGTTTGCGCGAGTGTGTCCAGGAATGGAATGACAATATGGCAACAATAGCGAAGGTTTTCGAGCAGGGTAGAACACGTGATGCTAAGAGAGAGGGAGACGAAACGAAAATTCGTTTCTACGCAACGGCAAATTTACGTGTGTGGCACTCTAGTTTACATAGAATACGTAGACAATCTAAAGTGCCTTAAAATTAATTTTCAAGGCTTTCATGAAAGGAAACTGGCATTTTCAACTGTATATTGGTTCCTAACGAACTGAGAAGGATCCTATTTATAACAAAATGTCTCCTTTCTTCTATTATCAACTATGGAAGAAGATAAATAGTATGCAAAGAAAACGACAGATGGCAGTCGTGAGGCAAAATTAGTCTTTTTCCCATAAAACACTAGAATATTTCCTATGTTAGGTTATTTTCCTAGGTGAGAAATTGTTCTAATTTGGAAGATAGAGCATGAAAATTGCTCCTCACATATCAGCAATTGATACGTAGTATAATTTTGTTTTAATTCCACGGCGCCCTTTGCTAAGTTATCACGTTTCGCCATGTTGTTTACATAGATTACGTCATCTACATGTATAAAATAGTCTACGTGTAGAATGTAGATTATCGTTGTTTAAGCGTAGACACACATCTTCTACACCTCCCCCCAAAGATGCGCCCCAAGGTACGGTGCTGCTAGATATACAACAGTCCCGATTAGCCTTACTGTGCATAAAGTGGACTTAAAACACCAAATCAATCAATATTAATAAACCACTACATTGGAACCCTGAGTTGCTTTCACAATATCAAATCTATTGATGAATTCACTTCATGTGTTGAAGACTAAAATTGGTAAACGCTGTAAGTGCCACAATAACACCGTTCTCCACGTTAAACTGCGAAATGTGCCATGCTTTATAATGTGGTAAACGTGAAATGTGGCTGGTAGCCCTCTAAGTAGTTCAAAGGGCGTGTAAAGAGGTCACTAGTGTGAACGTTCTTACGGGCTGATGTGCGGAACGATGCGATTTCCCAAAACTTTCGCTTGGCACTTACAACATTTACCACTTCTAGTCCTCTGTTGCAGATCATATCCATGGTGACTGATGCCACAGCCTCCTCGATCCTGGACTTAATTGCAGGAAGTCCGCAACCCCACCCCATATTCTGCAGTTGTATATATTAACCACACCTAACACAAAAAAAGTCGCCTGATCACTACACGCAAAACGTTCAGTAAAATGTTTAGCTTAAGCGACTCTCGCAAGAATATTTCCCTTAAAATAATACTGTTTTGTCGCAATGCATGATGCTACCGAGTGTTGTCAAGTACATGGAAGAATTTCTTTGGGATGTTCTTCATGTTTTTGCTAACGACCTCCACTCGCATAGAAAGATTTTTTTTTTTATGGACATGATGTATGGGGTGAATTATTTCTGGACACGCTGTATAATAAGTAAAACAAGAGTTTCAAAATTTAAAGTGAAAGAAATGCTTCTGCAGGAACAGCGGCACATATTAGAAGCAAACTGTCACTCAACAAATATTCTAGCGTAACCGGGTCACGGAAACCTACACCAACAATTGGGGGTTCGTCGTGTTGACCACGCGTCAACCCGTAACTTGTTACATGATCTCCCACCTCGGCAGATGGGAGTGAGGCCTGCAGTCGGTAGGTAGGCCCAGGCCCTCACGGGCTGTTGTGCCACGGGTTATTATTATTTTTTTTTTAAAGCAAAAAATATTCGTCCCATAAAACACATCCTATAATAGATTTAATTAAGGGTGAACCCCCTTTCCCCAATTTTTTTTCTTTGTGTGTACTACTATGTCTCCACTGTGTGATGTACAGTGGGACCCATCAGTATTACAGTGCAAATTGTCCATCACCATGTTCATGCACTTTATTTGACCCAGTAAGAGCTTCAAGAATTAAGAGAAAACTCAAAACAAGCTGTTGACAACTTCTGCACCAGCATACATAAACATCCATCGCTTAAAACACAGGA